>NW_017275304.1:1233701-1295295 GCF_001594065.2 Cyphomyrmex costatus | reverse complement strand
GGGGAGACGCCGACGACGTCGAATGACGACTATTTATATACAGTATCATGCTGTAGCATCGCGACACTAAGTGCATGAAATAAAAATATAACCGCTTGACATGATCGCTTGATGTCTGAACGTCTTCATGTGTTTCGGGACTTTGCGGGGTGTGCCAGGACGCGCACGCGCGTTGCGTAACGTCCCGGAACGTTTCGCAAAGTCCCGTAAAGTCCTGGAATATCCCGCAAAGTTCCAAAACGTCCCGCAACGTCCCGGAACAACGACGACGACAACGATTATTTATATACAGTATATTTGAACTTTGCATACTATCTTGTGCGACAACTGGAATAAACAAGAGAATATAACGTTACATATACATATATCGATATCTTTCAGTTTTGAAGTGGCGCTAATAGAATACATATAATATATATGTATGTACGTATGAGTGTAAAGAAATAGAAAAAGAGATATTATTATATAACATTAAGTTGATTATATACGAGTAAATACGATATAATATTAATATTTTTTAATATGTTGTGTGTGTGGGTGTGGGTGTATGTAACTAAAGTTTTATTGTATAAGTGTTGTTTTGATAAACATTGTGACGACCCGCCACCAGAGGTCCAAGGAGGCAAGGAGACTCGCGCCAATTCTCGCATGTATTCGAGACACGCGAAATCCTTTCAAGTAGAACCTCGATCTATGACCCCCAGGCAGGGGGTCTAAGGCAGGCTTCCACTACAATGCCTTACTAAGCCTTACGAGTCCAGTAGTCGAGACCGGGACGAAACGCCGCGGTAGATGACATCTCGCATAGGCCCACAAGGGGCCAAAGCATTAAACACCATAAGAATAAGAGTAGAATAGTATAGAGAGAGTGATAGCGAGAGAGAAAGAGAGAAAATTTTGCATTTTATTAAAAAGTACAGTAGAGAAGGATTACAAAGCAACAAAGAAATTTAAAGCTTTCAAGGTATATTATTTATTAAGATGTAAGGGGTTATTTGTGTTACGGTGTTACCACTGCTTTTTCTGTTAAGTAACTTTCCATAGTAATCATAAAAGAATTGAAATAGTACGATAGTACGATATAATATTAATATTTTTTAATATATATATAACTTGAAACTGAAATTAAAAAATTTTTTTTCTTTACCATAATCCAGTTGACAATTTTAGCAACTTTCTATCTAATGTGTCTTGCGTAATGAAATATTTGGATAATTATACATTTATTTTGTGTCCGTTTTTGGTTAAGAAAAATTCAATACCTTTTTTATGCACTTGGCGTATATTTTTTCTTTTTTTAAAAAGTTTTTTTAAAGAATTGAATTATCTGTGAGCTCACTTGTTATGAAAATTCATCATGAACTGGTGATTTTTAATAACATCTCGTTGATATTATTGTACGTACAGTTTTGTTCATACGAACTAAACCGTAAAAGAATTAATAATATTTCGTCCTGTCGTATATTAATATTCGGTGTTGGTGAATATGCTCAGTTACTATACGCTGACATAAAGATGATAGGCATGCTTAGCGTGACAGATATTAACTTTCTAAGCAAAGTTCTGAGAGCTTAAATCTATTTACTGAAAGCTTAAGTTGTCAGTTTTTTGTGAATAGAAATATCAATCGGATTTATGTTTTAAAAAATGTTTTAATTAAATAATCTTTTAGTTAGAAATTGCAAATATATAAATGATTGAAAATATGTGCGTATAATAAAATTAATCTACATACTTTGATCTTATTGCTTTTAATTTATGATAAAAATAAAAGTTTATATCGCATAATGCATTTTTAAGAATAATAGATACGTCAAATGAATAATTCAAATTAAATTAATCGTTCTAAATTTAATAATGAATTACGTAAATGGTTCTACAATTTATATTTAGTTATAATTATAATAATATTATAATTTAATTAGAATATTAATCTTGTACTATATATATATATATATAATACAAAAAAAGAACTATTGAATGTACAATATATATAATATATTTATAAAATTTATATTGGCATATATACAATAATATAAATATAATATTAAATCAATAATTACAACTTTAACAATACACTACCAGTTTAAATTAAAGCATACAGTTGTTTAATTAATATTAATTACTTTTTAAAGGTGCTAAAAAATGTTATTTTATGCAATTCAACACTGTATTTTTTATATATATTCCTGAAGAGACATTTTGCAAAATTGAATTATTTATTACACTATGATAAGAAATCTGAATTAATATCTCTTTCATTTTAAATTATTTTTTATACATCTAATCTCTTATCCTTTTAGCCATTCAGTTTACTTGTTTATTGTTCATTTACCATAATATATTGTCTTTATTTCTCTTAAATTTTAGTGTTATTATTTTGGCTCGTTGCCCGTTACACTATTTTAATTTTTTATATATTATTGTCGAGCCTTCTCTCAATATTATTAATCATATAGAAGATATAAAGTCTATATTATTCAGATTAAATATCAAATTATTTGAGGGTATTATTTATAAGGGTAAGAGCAATTTCCGAAAAGCAGCAAAAGGGAAACTTTCCGATTATATTGGTAACAGGAGGCTGCGAGAGGGGAGGGAATTCCGGCAGGTATTATCTATCTGTTCGCATGATATCGCGAGAAGAGTAGGGTAGAAGTGGGGATGATTCCGAGAGTGCCGGGACGCCTCGGTCCTCGCGCTCAGTCACCGCCCAAGCCGCGCTGCGACCGATTCGTTGATGCCGCTGCGGGAAAACGAAGGAGAAAGAGTGGTGCGTCCGCCGTCCGCGTGCATCTCTTCGTATCGAATGCACCGTAACCTCAGCCGGTCGCAATTTTTTTTACATTGTCTCGTTTTCCCCGTAATCTTCGACTCTCAGTGATCACCTCTCTCGCTCGTGAGATCGCGTTTAATCGGTTGCACGCGAGCGGAACTGGGAATCAGTTATCAGCTCTTATCTTTTGAAGCTTTAACGCGGGGGGCAAGAAGTGGTAGTGGTGCCGCTGTGTCGTGGTGGTGCACCTTGTCGGTGCGGATCCTGAAGGCAACGCGTTCCTCTGGAGGCACTCAGGAGACAATCAAGATCCATCGCCGCCCGGAGATGTCGGAAAGTCAAGGTCAGTATTGCTGCGGTGCAACATCCGCGTGCACGCGTGTAAAGTCAGGCGTTGTGCCGAGCGAACGGGGAGATATATATTTTTAATTAAACTCCGAAATTATTACTTAAAATTGACATTTCTAAGAAAAAAATTAATAATTTGTGGAAAATAATCTTTGACTTTTTTGAAGCACGAAAAAAGTAAAATAAAAAAAAAAGTACTGCAGCAAACTTCGAATCGTTTTGAGTTTCATTAAGATGTCGAATCGTTTCGACTTCTGTTGAACGAACTTTGACGAGAACGCGAATCGTTTTATAGGATTTTTTACTTTTTTAACCTCGAGGCACCCCCCGCTTCTCGGAGAAAATATAGCGGTAGCGGATAAGAGATGCTCCTTTTTGACGGCGCGAAAAGTTAGCGGAGTAAATTCAAGTGAGTGGAAGTGGGTCACTGAGAGTTCTTATTTTAATATCCCGGTTTATTTCCCAATCTTCTATTCACTCGCATTGCAATATCCATAATACTAAATACGACGCGCAAGATGTTCAGATATCACGGTATTAATTGTTTAATGTAGTTAAACGGCCTCTTCTACGGAGATTCGTTTGACGATGCACTTATCAGTACTACTGTCATTAACGATTTAATACTGTAGAAACTACAGCACAGATCAATGTTACATCGTGTTTTATTAGCCTCTCTGGATTCATCATGTAATCTCCAGGTACTATGCCTCGCGAAATCATGTTAACCCATTTGCATTCGCAATTGCAATTGCAGACTGTTTAAATCCAAAAACCATCAGTCTCTAGCGTTTTGTCATTTGTTAGCAATTTCATAAGTAAATTACATTATTATATAATTTATTGCGATAAAATTGTTTATAATCGCAATGCAAGTCTATTTTTATGTTTAGATAAGCACTGAGAGAAAAGTGTTTAGTATTTGGAATTATATATTTTTAATACGTGAATTTATAAATATAATTATTATTACTAATATTATATAGTAATAATAGATAAACATGGTCAAATAAGTACACTAATTTATAAGATTTGTGCAAGAGAATATGAAGATTTTAAAATAATTTTTTTTTTTGCTGTGTGACTCTGCCATCGAAATATTATATTTCTAGGTTCGGTTTTTGAGAAAAGGCATCTTTTCCTAATAAGTATATTGAAATTTTACTGAAATTAAAAAACAAATTAGAAATGTTGAGAATTTAATTTTTGTTTTTTTTTTATAAGATTTCGATTTGGTTTCATATATTAGAATTTACTATTTACCAGTCATCTAGCATTTATTTCTCTCGTTTCAATATCCGTGTTAGGGCTCAGGCAGACGAGCGATTTTGTAGCGCCACAATCGCAAACGTCGACCCGTTCGTACGGAGCTATTTTCTGGCGCTACAGAAAAGCATCGCGAATTGTCGCGAATACGTTCACATATAGCTCATCGGTTATCATCAAATTATGATGGAAACGTTCGCTTTGCTCTTCATTTGTCGAATTTAAATTATTTGAAAAGAAATGTTATACATATCTTAAAAATGATATGTTATATCTTTAAAATTTAACATGGTGGGGAATTTTTTTGACAACAAATTCGAATTTAGCGCTTTAAAATATGTAAATATTAAAATTTTTTTCTTTTTTTGCAATAAAAATTTATTTGTAAACTAGTGTAATTATATTATATTTAAATTATGAATTACAGTCATTTTCACCAACTATATATTTCTTTTATATATATATATATATATATATATACACTATAATTATTATTGTTAACATTACAGCAATAATAACTATAAAAAACGGAGCTTTTATAGTTTATCATAATTCTTTACCATGTAATTATAGTCATACTTATCTTTCAATATGCTTGAAATAAATAAACATATTTTAAATTATGTAATAAAATAAATATGTTAGAAGAATTTAATAATAATCGCTCAGTATATGTAGTATATTTGTGGTAATATAATCTAAATATGATCAGTACGTTTGTGAATACAAATAATGTAATCTCGATCGTTAATCATTTGGAAATTAATTTACGCATTAAGACTGATAAGCTTGATTAACGTATATCAATGTATAATCTTCTTCGGCACGGAGAGAGAGTTGCAATAACCCGGAATAATTTGCAAATAATCATTAGACGTGATGAATGTGCGAAAAAATAACGCTATTGCATTGCTTATGACTACGCGTTCGCAATTTATGCGACTACTTCGCGAATTCTTCGTGAATTCTGAAAATAATGTCCCGCGCGCGGACTTTTGTCCTACCTAAACATTTTATCAGGCAACACGCGGCACAGCGTAGCGACAAAAAAGATTGCCTGTCCGCGACGTTTACGACCTCGTCGCTGCAACTTCTTGATTAACATCGCTAGGTTGTGCGTTCATAACTACAGTTCTTCCGAAGTTCCTGTCGCAGGGACAATTTTGTGGGGTTCAACTTAGTTAGAGCTCATCGTCAGCCAACTTTCAAAATTATACCTTAATACATTCGTCTCCTTCGGCCCTGTTCCCCTCTAATCTTTCGTGGTGATTTCTCGTTGTACAACGTTATCCTGATCCCTTGATATATCGAAAGGAAAAATCTTGGGAGGTATCTTATGTGGGATTTGATCGAACTATCGACAAAAGAGACAATACTATTGCGAAGTGTCGGAGAAAGTTAATTTAACTTTCGGCAGTTTGCTAGTCAAGGATGCTCTTATTGTCAGAAAACTGTCAGGAGGAGTTCGAGTTCCGAATTTCTAGTCTGGGGTTGCATAACGATGTTAGTGTTACTTGAAGATAGTATTCAATGGATTTTAATTAAATTAAGTATATGTCTCTCACTGTTACAAATATATGTATAAAAAAGAAAAGAATATGGCCTTTTAAATACAACGAGGAAGAAAGATTTATTTGGTGTGTCACAAAGAATATGAAATACCTATATGTTAATCCGTAATTATGAAAGAGAATTTTTCAGTATTTCTACGGACATTGTCTTACAATTAGTTTGAGTTTACAGTTTTATACTATCCCTCAAAGATTTCAGCATGTTTTATGTTTTTGTTAATATTCATTTTTTATTTATAAAAAATATAAATTATAATATTCTTTTGATCACAGAAGTATTCAATAGGGTTGTGAATTGTTAAAAAATAATTATATATATATAAATAGAAATTATAAGTAAATTCACAAGTAGACAAATAGGTATATTAGGTAAAATTTCAGTTGAAAAAAAATTAATTTTAAATTTTGTGTTAGATATCGATAAATTTGTATCATGACAACTAATAATAAATAAGAGAACGGAAGCAATATATTCTCGCAGAAATTAAACGCTAGAGAACACAAATCTTAAGATTAAGATACTTAAAGAATTTATCGACAGAATGCCAAGAATTTGACTTCTATTATCAGAATTCAACGAGGTTAAACTTGAAGGAGTTAAAAATTTGAAAAAAAATAAGTTCTTTTTCTAATTTTAGTAGAAATATGCAATAATAAATTAAAAACTATATAACAAACTGTATTTTTTATTCATTATTTTATGAAATTCCTATAAATGTAGAATGTATGTTGAAACTTTTGAGCGTTAGTACGAATATTCTACACGAATTAAATGTATGTAAATTTAAAATTAATTATATTATTATACTTTGTGCGAAATCCTGGATGCATAAATCTACATTATAAAAGTGTTTTGATATATCTCAGGAGGTTAGCAAAATGCGTATAGCAAATCATGACATTTAAGTTTCCAACATTGTAAATTACTGTTGAAAGTATTCTCTGCATATGCGTAATGTAAAGGTAACAGTGATGTGTCGCGAATATTAATTACGTTGCGCTCATTTCACATCGTAATACTCGCTATTCTCTATTCGTGCGATTCCCAAGTACGCGGTACTATGTCCCACTGGTGAAAAATATGGCCTACACGCACAGGGAATCGTGAGTCATAAATTCAAGTTGGTGTCATCTAATTACCTCGCCTTCTGTTACACACCTATCGCTCTCGGGAGATGACGAATAAGGAACGTGATGTAAACGAAGCGCGGGGGAATTCGCGAAACCGGAATCATAACGAGTGCTTTATTTTCTAAATTATTAACTTATTAATTTTCTTAAATTCTACTGGATATACTTCAGATTTTTTGCCGTACTTTCCTTTATTCCTGGATCCGTTAATTAAATTAAGATCTGTGGCAATTGGAGAGAGAGAAGTTTATTTAATATTTTTTTTTTTAAACTCAATAATTAAAATTATTTAATCTTTTTGATTTAAGTTTTATATATTATATATAGGAATGTAAATAAATATGAAAAATATCATCTCTTTCCGTATAAATTCAAAGACTGTTCGCCTGAATAAAATTTTTATTATTTAAAATTAATTTTTTTTTTTAATACTTTAGATTAAGTTAAATATATTAATTAGATTCGCTCGTTTTTTGCAATGTAAAGTATAAAGTAAGGACGGTCTAAATTGAGCGGTAACACAGTTCTTTAGTATAAAATATGAATTTAGTAATATATAATATTAGAGTGTGATAAATATATAAAAATCATACGTTTCGGAACTCACAGGTCCCTTCATCAGCGATTCTTGAAAGATGTTACATGATTCGATAGAGTCGTAGAGATATATAATCTTATAGTCAAAGAAACATAGTGTAGTACAATTATTTCGAAGAATTAATTTTCCTGTTTTTCTGTGAATTGTGTCTACGCAGTGAGAAATTCATTGTTGTCAGTATAAATAGTGAAGAGGTAAAAAGAATAAGTCATATGAAAGTAAACGGTCAAATTATTGTTTATTGTCAATCTTTGTATTACGTCAATTTTAAGATGATTAAGATTGAATTTTTCACTTACAATAAATGCGAAAACAGGAGCATCTTTACATGTTCATCTGACATCGTTAAGTGTTATAATGGTGACAGACGAACTTTTAGGGTATTGGAACGATATTTATTTATTTATTTGACAATTTTTTTCAGTAAATAGCTATAAGATTGGTCCATTTATCGGTGTCTTTTTAGGAGTTTATGCCTTTGTTTTGTTTTTTAATATGTAACATCTCTGAGATAATTCTTTTGTTGTATTTCTTTAAATATATTAGATATTTATGGAGAAAAAAGTAGTTGAATTCAAACTTCGATTAAAGAAAAATTGACATGATTAAATAAAGCCTAGTTGAAAGAAAATGTACTTGAGATACTCTATATAAAGTCTCTAAGATTTATCGTAGTACTACTTTCCAACTACGGATTCTTTGATCAACTTAGAATTGACTTTTTTTCTTCTATGTAAAAGTGATAAAAGGACGTTGTTTTAACTTGGTCATTGCAACTTTTTACTTTACGTTACGTTAATTATTTTGATGATTAAACTTTAATCTGCACGAAACTTGTTAAAATAAGGTTTAATAGAAATAAATTGAAGAATATGCTCTATTGCCTATTTATAATATTTTCATCTTAAACTTCTTAAAAATCTTAAACTTTCCATTTTTTTTATTAGGAACTTATGAATTAATGTGACTCGATTTTATTTAAAATATTAAAATAACGAAGCTATATAGTACGTAATTATAATCTTGAGAAAATTCAGTGAAGTAAGGAAGATTTTAAAAGATTTAAAAGATTTTAATGGTTTTAACTTCTTTTGCAGGATTTTTTGTGTATATGCTCCTAGAAAGACAGTTTCTTTTTAAACATAGCAGTTATCAATTAATATGACAAAATATATTTTGGATTTATGCAGAATAATTTTGCTAAAATATTTAAAACTTAAATATGTACAGATCTTAAAATAGTTTTGTTAGATCATCAAAATATTGTAATTATGTAGAATACTGAAGCATGAGCAATGCTGCAAAAAGTTTTGATATTCCAATAACCAAATCGAATGTTGCACATAAGATTACTATTTCTGAATTATAAAAGAAAAGCACACTTTTTAAGAAAAAATGAGAATCCTATGATGGAAGTAAAGACTATAATTATTTATGCATTAAATGTGTATATATATATATATATGTACTTGATAAAATAAAATTTCTACAATTTTTATTGACAATTATTAATATAATTTTATAAATATTTAATTCTTAATTAATGACTAGAAGTTTTACAATCTCAAAAAAGAGCACATTTATTCTCAAAATAACATATAGCTGATAATTGTAGTTCTACATATTTATTTTAATAATCTAATAAAATTATCAAATCTAGCTAAATTTTTAAATACTTTAAGATTGTTTTTTCGTGTGTATCATTAGAAAGCAATTACATATTTTCACATATAAAAGAGACGCGTATGTCTTCGCGTTACAAACGATATATGTTTTGATATGTTTCGCGCCAGATTTCGTTTCTACATTTTGCCCTTGCGCATTAAATTTTGCAGGATGCTCTGCAAAATATACGCTAGCATTTCGTATCACGGTCACGATCAAGGAAATGAAGTCAAGAGCTGCTAAAAATACGAGAAATGGAACCGCGAATCCGTGATTTATCGTTCTCAAGATAATCGAAGCGAATCGCATACACATCGATTTGTTTATTTGCGTGTCAATCTGCGTTTGATCGATTTCGACATGTTTGCTCGAATCCAAAGGAATCTATGTACGGGCGTTTCCAGTAAAAGGTGTCCGTTTATAGATTTTTCTTGCTTTTGAACTTTGCACGTGTACTCGACATTGCGCACCGCATGACTGGGGGGATGCTGAAATTTAATAAGATATTGACATTTTTATATTCATCTTGTATTGTGAATATTACAAATATTGATGCTGTCTGACGTTCTCTTCGAAAGTACTGGCGCGTTGCAATTTCGCAGTAAGAATTATTGAAACATGAAATGTCTGTTAACTTGAAAACAGAGAGTTAAAATAAATTAGAACGGAGATGTTTGTATAAATTTTAATTCATTATTCCTCTTATTATTTCTCGTTATTTTTACGCTTACAACGTACAGTCTCATCAGTATTCATCCTTCAAGTTATGTTTTATAGCATTTTATGTCTAGGATTTTTGCGCGTCTTGTAAATTTACATGTTGCGGGATAATGTAGCCATGTATATGTATTCTCTTCGCGCGTGCATTTTTGCACTTTGTTGCGTGTCGCCGATGTTTTGCGACGCGACTGAAGCGGCTGATACGATTTAAATGTCTCTATTTTCTCGAAAATAATGCTCGTTTCTATGTTTATGCATCCTGAGAGTCGCGCGTGCCTTCACGTGCGTCAGTCACTCTCGCGACTTTATCGCTTGTTCTTCGCGACGTTTCTCCACATTGCAGTTGAGCTACGATGACGTTCGTAAACTTTGTTGTAAAACGCGTTCGTGCCAGGCGATTTGCAGTAAAGTCGTAAAGAAGAAAATGCGTTTTGTCTGAAGTTTAACCCGAATGACTAGCATAAGCGGATCTGCCTTTCTGGTTTCAGAAGAAGGCTCGAACTGCCGTGAATCGTTTATAAAATACGGAATAAGGCTACTTGATTCTGTAGGTATAAGAGCTTATGCTTGTATGCGGGCAGTTTTTCTTTTGATTTTTTTTTAGTATTCAATATTAAATTATATATACACAACTAATAAGAAATAAAGTTCGTAACGGTCGAAGTTGAATCTCTTTGGTGCTTAAATAATTTAGTGTGAATCCATACAGTATCATACATATCAAATTCTGCTAAACTGTACGCTGAATTAATTTTTTGGTCTTGAAATGCTATACCGACAGAACTACCAAATTATCACAAATTAATGCCTAAATTCTAAGCAGAATTGTAAGATTCGTGACATGTTCTCTAAGACTTACGAATTTTATGATTTTGCTTACATACACATTTCAGGTCAGACATTTGGGTATAAAGAATTCAACAAATACATATGATATTAAAGTATTGTGAAAAAATTACGATAAACCATACACAGAAAGAACAATCTAAAAATTAGCTATATATACATAAATACAGATTTGATAATAACTGCGTTGAACCATCAAAATAATTATGTATAAGAGTGAAGCATGATGAGCAATGTTGCAAGAAGCTTGGACATTCTAATAACCAGAGTTTAAGTGTTCTACATAATCATTTTAATGTTTCAACAGAATTATTTTCAGATCTGTATCTAACTAAATTTTTAAATACTTCAGCAAAACTGTTCTTACCGTGTATTCTCTCTGTTTCTCTTTCTTGATTAGAATATTACATTATTATGTAAATGAAATTTTGATAAGACTGAAACATATTTCTTTTTATATTTAACTTGCACTGTGAATATTACAAGTTGATTCACTTTTATAAAAATATTATTCTTCAATATAAGTATTTTACCAAAATAAAAGTTTACTTCAAAGAAGAATTTTTGAAAGAAAAACTTTGGATGTTTTATCTTACATACATTTAATTAATGACGAAGGGGAAATCTGCTGTAATTGAAAAATAATAAGTGAATTTGATACTTTGACATTTAAAGGACTACGAGACATTTTTCTGCGTAAATTAATTTTTCTAAAAAAACTGAAGAATACTTTAGTTTAATACTTTGTAATTTCATTAAAAAATAATCGTTGTGGAGTAAATTGCGAGGAACAATGTTTCCTGTAATAGAATACAAACTTTTCTCGAGTGTGAAAAGTGAAGAAAATTAAGATACACCGATAAAAATGTATCAAATAAAACTTTGTTCTTATACCTTCACGAGAATAGAAACGCCGTAACAAGAAGTATACTAAGAGAGAGGTATATATTAATTAAAGCAGGAGAAACAGGCTCCTTGTAGATTGAAGAACATAGAATAAATAACGAGGAGATCGCTATTATATAATTACGTCTTCGCCGCCAACAAAGTTTTCTTAAAAAACCCGAGGATCGACTCCTCGACGCGTTGGCAGATATTAAAATTCTCGTTAAAGTTCACTGCACTTACGCGCAAGAGGCAAGGTCCTTTCGTAGAATTTTCGCTCTATAATCCATTTTTTAATGTCACATTACTCCTTTCAACTTTCAGTCTGGAACTCGTCATTTAGAAATGACGAGAATCTTTTATTATCCTATATATCTGTAATTCTTCATCAGATTTGAAATCGGGGTTATCTAGACATTTAATTATTCGGGTCATCTGAATCCCCGTTACAGCATCTTTTGTGTCATTGAGTCGAGAATGTCCCCGCTATTTTAACGACGATAAATAGCCCTTTCGCGATTTTAACGATGCACCTGTACTCGAGCTCACCGTACCGTAAAACTAATTACACAAACGCGCTACGTCGCGCCGTTACCGGCGACATTCGTTTATAATAACGTTTGTGCAAAGTTGAGTTTTTAGCCAGAACAGCATATTAGAAACTTTTTGTGATGAACTCAGCTTAATGCAAAAGTATTTGTAATTTATAACACTATAAGTCCTTTTGATACATTAAGTGCTTTTACGATCGTGTTAATTTAATCGATTTAAACTTTTGTATATTACTGATTGAACTGAAGCGATATAAAAATTTCAAGTCGATCAGTTTAACAGTTCAAAGATTACAAAAAGTTAATTAAATCGCTTTGATAAAAAATTATATATTTTTTTGAAGATCGATTGTTTTATATTTATTAAATTCTTAAATGATCGCGCATCTTAAATATTAATAATTATAATAATATTCAATGTAGACCCGGTAAAAAGATTCATGTTTAATCAAGTATAAATGTATAATTATACATGCATATATTTGTTTTTTTTGTATCATCTCTATTTATATATATAAGAAAAATAATAGTTGAAAGGATGATTTTTGAATTGTTTTATTTTTAAAAAACATAAAACATTTGTAGAAATGAGAAAAATTGTATATATAAGATATATAAAATTATATGTAATTATTATATATATATATGTAGAATATTGTACGTATTACTTTTTATAGAGAAAAATGCAAAAGTTATTCTTCTAATCATTTTTTAATTATTTTTGTATACATATAAACAGAGATTATATATACAAGAGAAAGAAAATGTATATGTTTTATACATATATCATTATATAGATTTGATTATGAACTTTTTATATCAAGGATTTTATACAATGTAAAGCAGAACCTCATTTTTCCAATTCTTGCACAATTTATTTTTACCTTCTTAAGTTTTTATTTTCCACTTTAGAAAACTTACGCAATATAAGATAGATTTAAAAGTTACTTTTTTGCCAAACGCTGCTAAAGTTGATAGGGTGATCTTTTATAAATTGTTTTTATAAATTATATATTCGCTGTCGAATTCTAGTTATATCTACATATGCGCATATTATTTCAACATTTAATGTATAGATTTTACACAATGGAAAGCAAAATCTCATTTTTCTAATTCTTGTACAATTTATTTTCATTTTCTGAAGTTTTAATCTCTTGTTTTCGAAAACTTATATGATATGAAATAGATTTTAGAACAGAATTCAATCTGTAATTTCATATACCATATGGGAAATGTTGAAGAAACTACAATACTTACATATATCTGATATATCGGAATACACGACGCACATAAAATTATTGATGGCATTTCTGTCATGAATTATAGATCGTCTATTTTTGAGTTATGCCGTTTCTTACGCGCGTTCTGCTTTTATGCACGGCAATTACATTCCGTCCATAAACGGCTTTTGTGTTTAAGCTGCGCGTAATATGCGCATTGTGTCGATGCGTAACGATATTCGCTCAGGGAAATCCATGGGATTAGGAGTTCGCACAAGGGCTCTCGCAATTGGCAGAAACAATCGGCGACCGATGAATAAAGTGCAATATAGACAAGACTGTCGCGTAATCTACGTTTGTCCCACCCCGTCGCATTTCTATGCGAGATTGCTCCTATACTACCGATTTACTTCTGCATCGGACGGGTGTATCGCCGGCTATCTTGTTGCCATTTGCATGCTCGCAATTTGCATCGCGGTCCAATGCGAATGCAGATTAGAACGCAGCGCGGCTCGACGACGCAAATATAAGCGAAGTATATCGCGAGCATCTCGTGCACGCTGCTCGTGCGCGTGCAGAAATTTCGATAAGCGATACGTCCCAGGGATTATCGTAATCGATTACACCTCGTTGCGTCCTGCTCGATCCGCTGGCGAATTTTACTTTGCGATTTAATCGCGTTTACCGATTCGCGTAACCGAGAGAGACACGCTTTTATCTCGTTATGACGCGTAGTTATCGAGCTGATCTCTGTGGACTCGATCTCTTGACTTTCGATATACCTTTTCCACAACAAACGTTTGCGCAGCGTGCGAGAACTCGAGAAGCGTCGCGACGCGTAGCCAGGCATCGGCGCCCCGGACGGGCGTCGCCATTCTCATTGATCCCCTCCGCCCATTCGGGTGATTCTGTCATCAAGGTCCACGTTCCTCCTTGCCTGACACATCGAGCATCGCTCGTTCCAGACAATCTTGGCGCGACATCGGATATTAACAATATACCCAAGAGAAGGAGAGCGATTCCCTATTTTTTATTATTTGCCATAAAAACCGCTTTACAGATTTATACTTGATATTAATCCTATTTTATGTAATCGTAATGTTTATCATTGAAATTATATGGTATTTTTCAATTTTTTTCTTATATGAATTGTTCTATAATTCCTTTATATTAAAGCTTAACATAAAAACCTAAGGTTCTATTATAAAATGAAATGAAAACGGCAACAAAGGTTTGGAACAAGTTATTTTTCTTCGCAATAATAAAAGTTAATACGGGTCTATTTTCTCTTCCTACATTTCACAGTTCTAGAAATAAATCACACTGATTGTATAGTGATATGATTTTGTTTATTAATAAAGGGAGCATCGATTAATAATCGAATTCGTATAATAATTATTGCATCGTCGAAATATTGAATTCCGAAGATGATGAGTTTATTTTTATGAAACGCTTTTTCAAACACTGCATGTGTTAAAGTGATATGATTCTCTTACAAAAACATGCCTTAAGTGTGTTTTCTACAAAATATTTATAACTTTTTTAGTTACGGCAAAACGAAATGTAAAAATTTAACAAAGTTTTATAACATTCTTTATAATTTTATGAACGTGCAGATGTTAAAGTTAAAAAAGATTTATTATATAAAAATCATATATACATATTTAAAAAAGAAGAACGAAAAGAGAAGAAAAATAATAATATTTACAAAATTTAGTATCTGCAATATTGAAGCAGAAGACGTGGTTATAATTTCCAAATTTTACCTTGAAATTTTTTATGTTTGCTACAAATTCCACGTCTCTAAAAAATATTTTTTATATTGTAACGTGAAATTATAAAAATTATTTTTCGGCGAAGTATATTACTTAATGTTTTTATTGTTCACATACATTTTATTATCTTGAAGAATAATTGATATAAAAGTTTTATATATATGCATATGTATATATTTTTTAAATTATATTTAAATTACTAACATATTATTATTAGCTTTATATGCTACTACTAATTTTTTCAATAATACTTTTATTTTTTTTTTAATTTTTAATTTATTTTAAATTAAATTTTAACGAATTTATATAATTTATGAGTAACATTAAATTAAACAATATAAATTAACTGACTGTATTTTTTCGCAATTTTTTTCAGTTTTATGAAATATATGTTTCAAACACAAGTGGCTATAAAAACTATGGTCATAAAAGGAAAGATTTAGAACAAGTAAATTTAATATAAAGTTAATATTTCATAGTAGTCGATATAAACTAAAACAGCAAATGGATTTATGACACGCGATTCAAAATTCGGGATTCGTTTTGTCGATAATGTTATTTAGCTATTTATGATTAATTAGTGATTCTGTCTGTGAATTGCATCCTAAACAATGTGACTGAGCAATTTTGGACGATTAAGTTCCTACGTATGAAATTGAGATTTCATGCGTAATTTAATGTATGTACATAAGTGTATACACGTGTAAACAACAATAGGTCAGAACCCGTGATATCGATCTTCATAATGAGACCTGGGATTTGTAGCAACGTAAACGTTAGTGGGCCCAGGCGGCTACATGACTGAATCTCTAAACCCGCCATAATTGGATGTCCACTATGCCTTTCGTATCGGATCTTTCGTTGCTCCATCGTGAATTATCTGATCTGCTTAAAACGTGTACTACTATTTTGCATGGCTTACGCAGTAATTGCCATCGTACTTTATCATAAAATTTCAAAATCTAGGCAACGTAAAGCCTTAAACAGTGACATTTAAAACAAGAGAAGTATAAAAATTCACTCTATTGTTCTATGCATTTATTTAACTTCTATTTGTGACTTGAAAAAGTGTAAATATAAATTACGTAAATATAATGTCCATCGAGATGTTACGCTCGTTTTCGCGATATCTCATTATCAATAAATTGTATCTATTATAAATAATTGTAGACATATAAATTTCTTTTAATAGTGAAATAAATCTTTTCGATAAAGTTAATTATTTTTATCATTCACATGCTTGGTCGTTTGAAATCTATCTATGTAACGAATTACGCGAGACTTGTTGCTTTGAAATCTACCCAACAGAGCAATCGTGGTTATCCTTTCGATCGATGCATTTGTAAATGGAACGGACAAATTGTTAGCGAGTTTCATTCTGGATTAGAACTTTATTTTTTTGAGTATTTGAAACACGCACAGTTTCGCGTTAGTTTTTTATAATATTCACGTTGTATATTGTGTATCACACAGTGCAAAAGATAATAATTGTTATTTTTAAAAAGTTAAAAGATGCTTTCTCTATAGATCTAAATAATCAAAAATATTTCATGTATGTGTGTTTGTGTTTTTGTTGTTTGTTTATTTTAATAACAGAATTTCAGTTAACAATGTATAAATGATTACAGTTGATTTTGTAGAAGTTGAAATACAAGAGCTACGAAAATTTCAAATATTCGTTGTTCATCTAGAGAAAATGTAAATTTCTCATTTCGTCGATTCACGTTTCTATTTTCGTCGATATTTGTTCACCCATGTGAATACGTGTGCCTACCAATATCGACAACAGGAAGACATGAATATCGACGAGAGTGTTGGAAGAAATAGTCGACAAACATGGCCTCAATATTCGTCATAAATGTGAAGAGCGTAACAAAGTCTAGCCGTATAAGATATATGAAAATTAAAATATTATTCGCATAGGACAAGAAATTGCATTGCCTTCCCAAAATAAAATGTGCTTGCGTGTCTTGAAGAAAGAAAGCGAGGAAGAAAATAAATGTTGGTAATAAATCTATTCTAACATTACTTTTTTTTAATGATATAAGATTAATATAATTTAACGACATTGGTACAAGAAATTCGGTGTACTTTCGTTTTGATGATCAGATCCATGATGCAATGTAGCTTTTGATTTTCTCAATCTCCGATATCTTCGTCTCGATTGTTCTTGACTGAAGCAGATACGGTCGTACCGGATATTAACTGAATTCTCTTTCTTGATCTGCGAGTTCAAAATGCAATAGATGTATGCTTGAACCGATGTTTAAAGCGGAAATTCAAAATGCAAAGGAAATGCCTGAGAATGCACCTCGATATAATACATCTTACGTTTACACAGCCACATTAAGGAAAAAGTGTTTTGTATTCGTAATTGTAATTGCATAGTAAAATAATTATAATTAGGAGCACCATATTTTTATAGTTATTACTACTATAATGTTGAGGCTTCAATGAGTGGCTTGCTGCTCGGTGCGATTGATTCGCAATCTGCAGATTCGAATCAATCCTACTTGCGCCTACATACACGATTTTTGACATTTAAGAAATTAAAAATGACTACACCTGGTGATTAAAATACCTTTGATCATCACCAACGTCGGCGGATTTCGACACGACGTTAAACTGTATAGGTAATATACAGTAGAGTCCCTTTATAATCACAACTTTCCATTAATCACACTAGTCGACCTCCGTATAAGCACATTTCTAATCAATGTGACGTTGTCTCCATACCGTTTGTACAGTAACAAATTAACAATGCGTAATCATCTACTGAAGCTCATATCTTTGACAATGGAATTTTTTGTGTGGACTTAGATGTGGACTAAACTTTTCTGCCAAGTATGGTACATATTGTGTAATATTTTTACTTAACAAAATTATTGTTATATATTAAACTACCTGTATAGCAAGCTATTATAAGCTAAGTTAATAATAGCTAAAAACCAAACATTTTACATCATACATATTACGGTTGTGCTTTTGGTGGAGTTAAAATAATCTCTTTATTGTTGCATTTTGATCCCGAGCGACTATTGTATCAGTAGATATATGTATCGTTCTTTCTCATTGGAGGCCGGACATTAGGCTAACAACCTAATTCCGGAAAAATCACTGTTTCGAAACTTCATCTCGAATCCGATTTGAACCGTAGTACCATTGAATGGATAGACTACTATAATGGTAATAATAAGTTACACTTATAGTTCTAAAATATAGAATAGGTATGTATTTAAATATTCCAAAAATTATTACTAAATTATTATTATTGTTATAGTAATTATATATATATATATATATATATATATATTATTAATATAAAATATATACATTTGAAAAAATACATATATTATGGCACCCATTATAAATTATAGTTAAATTATAGTAATAGCAATCATTTTTTGTTAGTACACGTGTTAAATAATGCATTCTTACTTTCTAAATTCAAAGATAGATTTAATTAAACCTAAAATTTTAAACTATCTTCATTTGATTAAAAAATAAAAGGGAACAGTCACTTTTGGTGGATGTTTTATACGTATTGCAATATAACAAAATACGAAAAGATACGTTAAACTCAAACGTGTGGTAGGAAAAAAGAGAAATGCAAAAGTTGTTAAATTTTCGGAGTCATCGCTCGTTTAATTAAATCCTCAAAATCTAATCTGGACGCTTGTCTCCAGCCATTCACTCTTTTCATCGGTTTTCTCCCTCTTCTATCCTCTGCCATTCCGTCGCTAATCCCGTCTCGTTAATTACACGAAATTGAAACCGACAAGCGAACGAACGAGAAAATTTTATCGCGTATCGTACCATCTGCCCCTTCGCGATATAAATTCTTTTTTCTCCGTTTCGATAGTAAAATATCGCTTATGTAGACTCACGAAGTTTGATTCCGGAACGGACTTACAAAAATAGAATTTAATATCGACATTGTGCAAATAGTCTTTAGTCTCTCGCTGAGACTATGCCGGAATTGAATAATAATCCTTACGCAGGCGCACGTGTACATAAGATTCGCCGCCCACATCATCTTTACGAGGTAATCACTCATTTAAATATCCATATCCAGCGAAAATTTAATCCTCGTACTGAAGAAAAAAAGACGTCGTTGCTTGTCTACTTTGGATTACAGTGATTTTGTAATTATATAGTGGAATATGTGTACAAAGACAATTTGTTTTAAAGATTTTCGAAAACAAACCTGTCCTGAACAGAGTAAACAGAAGAAAAGCATGCAGGTTATCCAGGAATAGAGACAGAAATCTGTCACGATAATCACATCTGTCATTATAAATGCACACAGAAGAACACTCGCGTTATATATCATAAATATATATAAATATATTATATAATAATAGAACATTTTGCTAATCATAAAATTAATTATGGAACTCATTAACTATATAAAAAAAACCATTCATTCTTATATATGTAAATTCTATATATAATACATAATTAAACTAGCAAATTAGTTAATAATATGATACACTTTTTGTTAGTATTAATATAGACATTAAATGTTGCACATGCTTATTATACATACATTATTTTGCTGTAATAATCATTAGTAATAATTAAAAATTGCATTCACGCGCGCGCACACACGCACACACACAATGTTTTTGCGTAATTGTTATATTTATTTTCCGTTATTTAACATATTGAACATCGCATAGTAAATTACTATGTCGTGGCATTGTTTAAGTCTTTAGAATGAGCGACAGTACACAAAGTTTGTTCGGTAGAATAACGCGAACAATAACTTGTTCGCTCAGAAGCGCGCATTACATGTTTCGTCAGTATTCCGACCTAAATATGATTTTACACGCATTAGAAAGGCAGGAAGTTCTGAGGGCTGATTTATTTGTCATGATAATTCAACGAACTAGGCATTTCTCAGCTGCGTATACCAGCTTGATGCACCATAGCTGTACTCCGCTCTAATGAACGACGACTAGGTTTAAGCTAGGTGTATTTACTTTGGAGTATTGACGAGCCTCGTATGCCAGTAAAAACGGCAAAGCCTTCAAGGCTGCTCTTCGATTCTCACTTGGAGAGATCCGGCGCACCCAGTGCGGTCCAATATAAATGTTTGATCGAACGCTAGGATTCTCCCAGCTGGACAGAGTAACTCGCTAGACAAATATTGCCTCCTTCAGACAGAGCCTTCGAGGAACTGTGTGCTCTTTGCGCATACAAGAAACTAGGATTTAATCCTTCTACCATTAGAAAAACAGTTTATTATACATATAAAGTATTCATATCTATCTTTGAACGAACTCCTAAAATACTAGATTTTAATTATTTATATCAAATACGAAAAAACTTTTTTTATTTATATTAAATAACATTAAATATTTTTGACAATCTGGAATAAAATTAGAAAATTTAAATAGAAATATTCTATCATATATAATTTTCGAAGAAGTTTAATTTATTTTGCAATATATTATAAGTATTTTTTTATTTATACTTAATTGCTATAATATATAATAATAGAATAATTTTAAACTATCTAATTTTATCTCTTTTTTACTTATGAACATTTTTTTTAAATTTCTTTGATCATGATATGCAAAAATAGTAGCAGAATTAGAATCGCGTTATGCAAAAATACTCTCTCTCCCTCTCTCTCAAAATGTTATTTATTTATATTGAGAGATATTTATTTTTAACACGAGAATTATATTGTTGTAACAATATTTTTCAGTATTTTTAAACAAAACTATTTCGCGTGGAAATTCTATCTTGATTAGTTCCCACATAAATGTGGCCGTTCGTGAATCCAGCAACAGCTGCAAGCAATCCATGAGTTTGTATACACCTAGTCTCGCTAGGAATTTCGGTCTTTTGAAGATGAGGCTATTGTCGTGGGACATAGTCATAATAGTAAAGACGATTCGCCAATCGAATCAGCGAAATCTAAGGAAATTTTTGGAGATACTTTCTGGAGAAAGTCTCGTCAATCGAAAACTTCTAAGTTTGTAAATGAATGCGAAAACATACCTTGAAGTTTCTTCAGTGGGACTTTCAAGCGTCATAGAGATGTAGATATTTGTGGTTTGCAGACAAAGCAACGACGGCTCTAGTTCGTGGTCGTGTTAGCACTTTGCGTGCTCTATTATTCCTGGATTTAAAGAGAACTAGTGAGCGCAAGGAGTCCCTTGAGACACGCATCCGCTATGTTCCTGGAACGTATTATTCAAACGTTTTTACATAAAAAGATCGCGGAATAAAAGGCTTGACGCGAAATTGTTGTACGATCAAATTATACTACTTTTGTTTAAAAAGTAATAAAGTTATTAAAGTAAATACGTCACGTTGAAATTAAAATATAATAACAAAAGTATTTATTTATTAATTTCTAGAATATGAAATATCATTTTTATGCCGACAATTTTTAAATTTTTGAAGAAGCAAGATCTATGTAAAGAAATTTAGTAGGATTTTTCGCGTTTTCCAAGAGAACTCGCTTTCATAATCTCATTCAAATGTAAAAAGTTTTATCATGGAAGACTTAAGAGAATAATCGCACGAATTCAACTTTATATAAGGTAAACATTAAATGTAAAAAGTATAGAATCCTGCAAATTTTTAAAATTCTGCATTATTTTACGATATGTAATACAAGATAATTTAACGCAAGATAGTATCTATGCCATAATTGGCTACTTCGTGACACGTGTTGTCGGTCGCACTCTCTTAATTACACAAGTGGTCTGCATATTAATTACAAATACAACGTTCTGTGTTCTAGGTGAGGCGAGGACGTGAGGGTTGATCTGATGAATGGGGCCGAGCTCCGACAAAGGTATTGTCTAGAAATAATTTCGGGGGGACGGGTATAAAAAAAGAATCGCGATTAATTCTTGCCATTGTCAAAGGTAATGTTCATAATGCGAAAGATACTCGCGAGTTCTCCTGTCTTTCTCGGACAATATTCTTTTCAGAATTTTCCTCTCGAGATACACGGAATCAGCATAACGCGTATTTCTTTTCTCTCTGAAATTGTTTCTTTAAAGAAAGGTGCTCTGACTTCAGATACATAGGGTCTGTTTTTTATTCTTGCACTAAACTGTATTTTGGCCAAAAATATCAAATATATTTATTTTATTTCTCTCCAAAAGTGTACATTAGTTTAGTTATAGAAAACAGACCTATACTTATGTATACATAAATGTATATATATATATATATAAAAGAAATTTTTCTTTTTAAGTGAAACTGGAGATTTAAAAACGTAATCGCATATATATGTGCATGAAAATTATTAAATATATCTACAAGTTTTATATGTAGAATTAATGTATATAGTTTGATGAACTTTATAGTAGTTACTACAACTATAAAATAGTTTATTTGATTATATAATATAAAACTTTTAGTTATATTATGTAGTTCTATATACTACTATGTTTTTTTCTAACAATAAGTGTAGGAAATAAAAAAGATATTTTGCTGCCTTGATTTATGTTAAATTTCCATTTACTATAATTTATTATATAATCTGCTATTTATTTCATTTTACATTGATTCAATTTATTCTCATACGATATTTTAGAGTTTTCATAAAAAGTATAAGCCTTATAGATCCACGATCTTAAAATTATTAAGGAATCTTTATGAAATTTTCTCAAAGATTTGCGAATCAAGAATTTTTACAGGATTGTTTTTCGTAATTATTAATACAGATATCGATTTTTGTTAAAGAACAAGTTGAAATTATTTTGTCGCTTGAATTGCGGCTCGGTCGATTAACTGGAATTTTACCGCCGTTGGGATTTGTTCGACTTCGTTGTTGAATGTCACTTGCAACGGTCGTCGATAAATCTTAATCTGTAGAGTTAGTGCGCATTTGCAGCAAAAAGCTATTCGGACAACGTTAATCTAATCCTTTAAACTCGCTTTTAAATTTCCGTAAATCCGTAGTAAGTAGCTACTAAAAAGCACAAATCTCGAAACCATTAAAATTTTTCAATATGCTTATTTTTCATTTGTATTTTTTTTTTATATGTTACATGAAAATTATTTTATAGAAATTTTGTGCATGTGTCAATTAATGGATTTGCAATAATGAGTTAATCGACAATGTAACCAAACATGTGCTATTGGTAGAAATAAAGTGACAGATTCTGTGTTTGTCATTTTACATTTCTGTCACTGTCATTTTTACATAGTACATTATAGACGCGCGCTTCGCGTATAATATAATAGAAATCGAAGGATTTTTAACATTTTTGTCCGTCATATTAATTCAACTATTTGTACTTTTCAAATTTTATATCCAGATTCGGAATCAACGATTCTGAAAACCGTTTGATGTTATATTTCAATGAAATTAGAGGATTTTGAGCATTTTTATATGCCATATTGATTCAGTCATTTTTAATTTTTCAATTTCAAGTTTGGATTTAAAATTCGCGACTCTGAAAACTTTAACTATACTACATTTCACTAGAATCGAAGTACTCTATCAGTCTCAACAAAAAGAGACTTCAAGACATGTAACACTGAAGTATATACATACAAATTTAGCTAGATATACAAATCTGAAAATAAATTCTATTGGATCATTAAAATAATTAGATATGTGGGACATTCCAGTTGCTAAAATGTAAAAAGAAACTTTCTATAGCATTACTCATCATACATATTTGAATTTCTTATATAATTATTTTGATTGAACAAAATTATTTTCAGATCCGCATTTTTACCTAAATTTTTAGATCAATAAAATGATGTACAAAATTATCTATTTCAGGAAATTTTTGATATCCGTAAATGTTTCATTTGTTTACGATTTTTATATTTCTATATTCCTTCTTTGTTATGTATGTATTATATAATATATAAGAATTTATATATACATTTCTTTGCAATTCATGTATATATGTATATATAGTATAGAATGTTCTTTACGATAGGAATAATGAAATGTCGAATGATATTTGCTACGCTTGTGTTTAGAACAAAGTGTTTCGAATATACAGATTTGAGATATTCCATTCTCTTGAAATTGTGTTGCAAAATATGCATGTTTCGCAACTCTGGAATATACACTTTCTTTCTTGAGCCCTAAAGCCGATATTCACAAAGTCGGATCTTATTTTAAGACCGTCTTAAGGCTCCTGAATAATCACCACAGCCATGTTGAATCGTGATGTCAGAAGCGAGAAATGACACGTTAATTTTTATCACGTATTATTTGTAAGTGAAGACAATTTGGATAAAATAAAATGATAAGATCACTTAAAAGCAATTGTAAAAATGAACAAAAAATCATAAAATATAATAAAAAGCACGTAATGTGCTTTTATCATGTTTTGTAATTTTTTGTTCATTTTTACAATTGCTTTAAAGCGATTTCGTTATTTCATTCAATGCGCATATGCGTAACTATATTTTCATTTATGCGTGCCTTTTATTATTTTTTACTATTATATATTTATTGTCAAGGAGGATAAGCATATTTTTTCATCTATTTTTGCTAATGTTTTTAAACAAAGCGATCTTATTTTATTTTATCCAAATTTTTTCTATTTACAAATGGTATGTAATAAAAATTAACGTATCATTTTTCACGTCTAATATCACGATTCAATATGGCTGTAGTGCCTATTCAAGACCTTTAAAAAATGTTCTAATCTTCCATCGACACAGTGGAATTTTAAATTATGGTTTGCATTTTGGGTCGTTGAGAGCTGTAGCATATTTATAGCATATATGTATATATACATATATATGTATATTTTTCTAGATTATGTAAAAATTTGAAGAAATTCTTGTATTATTGAACAAATTTTTACTATTAGAAGAACCAGATAGTATTTTATTTATTTTTTACATAACTTTTAGAGTAAATTAATTATAAAAACATGTTTATTTATATTATGGTCAGTGTAAAAGTATACAAAATAAAATATGAAAATAGTTTTTACAAAAACCATATACAGTTTGACAAAAGCTAAAAAAAAGTGATTAAAAAAATCTATTTTAAAGATAGAAAAATCTAATTTATAGAAAAATTTCTATAACCATTGAAATTGAAACTATCGAACCATCAAAAACTGGAAAAGAACAAAAAATGTTAAAAACACTTGCATTTTGAATTGAACTTTGATTGCATTTTGAATCATTGAGGTCACAGGCGCAACTTTTATTCGTTCTAGCAACAAAACAAACAACGAACTGCTCACTGACGGCCTTGTACAAACACATTGTTATCAAGTTTTTTTAGGATGCGACAGCTCCGTCTATCTGTTTTCTTAAAATTTACAATCAAAATAACGACTGCAGGATTGCTACAAAACTGGAAATCAGGAAAATATCGGGAGAATTTTCCAAATTTTCTGGAAAATAAAAATTCTTGGCTTTAAAAAAAAGTTTAATATGCGCATCTACGCAATTTTGGAATATTACCATCTTAAATGCAAGCATTAAGTGACACCAACGTTAATTTATTACTATGTGTGTTAAGTTGTTCTTTCAACATATTTGACGGTTTCCAAATCAGGACGAAAATTTCAAAATATTTATTGAAAGTATGAAGGAAAATCATGAAATTTTGTTTGGAAATCGGGGAAAAGTTAGAATTTGTGCCCCCATGGCAATCCTGAACCTGACCTACCTTAAAAGTTCCAATGTGCCGGTGGAATTAAGATACTAATACAGTTCTATAATTTATGATACGACTGTACTTAGAACGATCTTAAATATAGTATAAGAGAACTGAATATGAATACCGACCTAAAAGCGTAAAAGTTCTATGTTGCTAGAGATATTTACACTGACTTGCACGCGAAGTACCCATCTACAATGCTGTTGGATCCTTCGGTCACGGTAGATTTCCAGCTTGCTCTCGCTTCCGCTAGACACCGCGAAGTAAAGGAAATGGCTCATCTCTTCTCCCCCTCCCTCTCCAGCAACTCTTATCTGTTTTCTTTCATCCGGTTGTAATGCTACATCTTTTCGAAAGAGCGGAGAAACTCGAGATGCGCTCAAGAATATAAGCTCGACGCGTGAAATTAATGCGAAATTCGTTTTGGAGGAAATGGGTTGAGAAAACTAGGGGGAACACAAAGGCATTACGACAAAGCGATCAAAAGGAGGTTTGTGTCGAAAGACATTTTATGTTCCAAGTCGCGTGTTTTCGATGTAGAAATTTTCAAGTGTTTGCCTTTTCTTCGGTACGAAGATGAGCGGAAAACGATCAATTGCGAAAATGACAATTAATTGTTCAGGGAGACGCAAATGTTGCTCGAGACAACGCGTTTTGTGTCAGTGGAGCAAAGGGACAAAGGGCATGAGGAACTAAACCGAGGCCAAATTATCCTCGCGATTGAGAACGAGAAAATTTAAGATTGATCACTCGCTTACGTCATTTTTGCTTTAAGAGTTCTTCTTTTCTGTCTGCACTTGTTTTCGATCCCGTTTTCGGCGCCGTCGGCGTGTCAACAAAATCTCTCTTATAGCGTTCTCGCTATAAGTTTTCGATGTCCTTCTTTTCTTCGATTGTCCACTTTGTGCGCTCAACGCATCGAAATAAAAGCCGGATCCTTTCTCCAGTCTACATTATCGTCACGCATTAATTGAGACCGGCTCGAGTGCCAGTGTAATGTTAATGACGAAGAGATGACCGAGTCGGTAAGAATTTCCGTATTCGAAAGCGCAGACCCTTCATACAATTTTAATAGAGTTCTAAAAGCCGTTTTCATTCGTAAAAGTACTTGATACCACGTTTTAAAAGGCTCCCCTTGTGGTATACTTATTCCATATACCGTGTTTACGATTTAAAGCAATTCCGCTTTCCTGACGTGGCCAGAATAGATATCAACACGTCGTTTTATTTCGTCACTTTGCAAACCTAAGACGTCTGCTTTAGAAACGAAATTTATTCAAAGATACACACAGGTTTTGTTATACCTATTTTTGTCTGCGAGAGTAGCGCGGCTATGTATTTTCAATTTCTGAAAACTATGAAATTATCGATCATCCGATATTAGTAATACGAATCGAATCTTTTTGTTCTATGTATTACTATTATAATATAGCTCTCTCGTTCATTTACTCTAAACCAATTTTCTTTAATTATTGTTGTAATTATTATTTGCCACATCCATCAGATTAGTGCAGATCTGTCCCGTTTACCTGTTGAGAAATGTCATATCAATTTATCACTAAATCTTAAAATATAAATATTAATAAGCAAGATGAAATATATGTATACTTTTCAAGTTATTACAAAAGAATTGGATAAAATAGATAAGCAATAGCGCTGCTCTACAGAAATCTGATGAAAAAGTTACACTAAAAATAGAAAAAGAACGTGAGGATAGGGAAACCGAACTAAAACAGAAAGTAGATATCTGCTTTATCTTGAACTCAATGCTTTCTATGTGCTCTTGAAACATTTCAGTAGACAAAGTCAAGTGTTGCAGAGATTCTAGACGGTTCTTCGTTTTATACGATTCGCTTCCGGTAGAAGCTCTGCGCTAGTCTACAGCATTTGGTGTGCAACGTGAATCGACTTGGAATGGAGAGTCGCATTCATTAGCATTCCTAAACGATCGTGAACTTTTCTCGTCTTAAACTTTCGTTCGTTATCACCAAAACAGATAATTTATCTGATTTAGCCAGATAGCTGAAAGTGCACAATTAAGATTCGATTTTTAATATACTATAAAATAAATATTTCAACCGAATGTGCTTAGTAATTGAAAAATGAACAATATATTTGTAATTATTAAGGTACTTGTCAACGGCAAACCAAAAAAAAAGTTAAACATTATTTCATTCAATTTTTAAAAAGATTGTATTATACTGCATTTATAATTAAATGTGTGTTCTTATTATGATTGCATAAAACTGAACATTGAATTTAGAAAATTTATTGTATTAGAAACTTACTGATACACAATTGATATATGGTATAACGTATCAATGTATAAATATCAGTTAAATGCAAAAATAAATATTATTTTTTAGATTTACATTGGATTGGGGAAAAAGTCTTTTTATATATACAAGTATGTAAAAGGACCCTTCCCCAATCCACCATCTGTTGCAAAATTTTCGTTGCAATTATACTAAATCTTCAATAGAGCAAAGTTTTAATTTTATAACAATCTATTTTTTTTTAATTGCGATATAATGATTTTTAATAGAGGAATCAAAATCAGAATATGCAAAAATTATGAAACTCATAGAAACTAAAAAAAATAGTAACCTTTTGAAATTAAAAATTTTAAGCTTTAAAACCATTTTTTCAAGTTTAAATTTTGTTCATTTTTATCGAAGATATTGTAAAATAAAAATTCTTTAATATATAGAATATTTTTATGATACATAGACAATATTTTTTTATGACTGACGACAAAATTTTTTGTATATATTATATAATTTCTTTTGTAATGCTTAATAAACAAAATTAAACTAATAAGAAGAAATGATTAACTCTATATTAACTAATTAATAGTAAATAATAATAAAGAGCTAACTATCCCTTCTTATTAATTCAACTTTGAAACACTTATCTTAGACATTATCTTAATGTGATTTAAGTCAATGAAAAAAACACGTGAAAAAATTTTAGAGGAAATAATCATATTGAAATAACAGAATCAGCGAACTTATGTTATTTCTATTTTAAATTATAAGTAAGGTAAGCATTTGCGGCAAAGTTATAAAATTCCATTTCTACACTTGACGAAAGTTTATACAGTATAAATATATAAACTCCCGATCATACCCATTATTTTGCTATGTTTTATTTCTCGTTTCTTTCTGTTGACATTCTTGTATTTTTCCTTTTTCATATAATATATTTATCTTAATTCTTCTTTTAATAGTATGCGTCAGAAAAGACAGTATATATAAAGACGCTTATTTTAATTATGCTATGATCATAACAATTTGGAGAATGCGTGTTGAAAGATGAAGTTGCCGCGATAAAGATATTGATTACTCTGTAAAATTATTTCTTAAATTCTAACATTTAACAATAAATAAAACAAACAATTTGGCTTGATTTTAGCAAAGTATGGACAAAGTTGAATAAGATAAATACGGTCACCCGTAAAACTTTTATCGTAGAAAAATTTACTGATTGTAAGTAAAGTTGTTGGAATTCTAGCATCGTAATACGTAATTGCATAGTTGCGCTAACGAATTTCTGAACCGTAAACGTTCTTTGTTTCTTTGGTTTCAAAATGTTAAAGGTTATTTACTATAATGCGGAAGTAGGTATTTGTAGCTTTCTAGATAAGTTTGTATTTTTATTCAGTCAATATATTCGGTCGGAACAAAAGTTCGTAGCGCTATAAACTTCAAAACTCAAGTATGTAGCTGTAACTTCGTTAAATATGAACGAAATTTAAATTTAAAAGAAGAGAGTTAAAGCTTTAAAAAATCGTTTTTGCAAGGTCACTATGTTTTTTTTTTAATTTCTGTAAGTTTGCTAATTTTTACATACAGAAAACTATGAGCTGGACCAAATGCTGGAAAATTTTGTTCTCACTTTCAATCTGTCACATTTTTTAAAAAACTTGCGAAAATTTCCCATTTTTTGATGAAAGCTTGAAACTTTCTTTATAAAGTTATTTTTTTTATTTCTAAGATTTTTTGTTACTGAATTATTTGAATTAAATACAAGAATTTTAACAGTAGTTGCTCACACATAACTTTGTTAAAAATCATAATTAAACCGTAATACAAAAATAGATTTTTGAAACTGGAACTTTACTTTATAGAATGATATAATTTCTAAATAAAAAAAATATGTGTAAACATGATACAAATAAAGTAGCGTTACGAATTTTTGTTCTGATCTAATATTTGGATTAAAAAAGATTAGGATAAAAACGTTTTCTTTTTCTAATGTCCTTTTTATTATCACACACATTTACATCTATACCGATTTGTATCTTTTTATTTTTATTTTTATTTAAAAACAAATTGGAGAATATAAAGGGCAATAGGAGTCGGGCACAGAAGATGTCGCACAATTAAAAAACACCACTAATAAGTGAAAAGAAAAGTAAAAAAAGTTTTTTAATTGCACTACATCTTCTGCACCCGACTCCTATTGCCCTTTATTCTCTCCAATTTGTTTTTGAATTATAAGGAGTCTTAATTGATTTTATATTATTATAAGGTTTATTTTTATTTAATTATGCAATTTGTCAGATTATATTTATTACTATTATTACACAATATTATTAAAATAATATATTACACACAAATGTACATATTAATAAAGAAAAGATAACACGTAGTTTAAAGTAATTTAAATCCATACAAGAAATACAATTATATACTTTTATTTTTTTTATATTGTCTATTAACTACATACGCGAGAAAGTATTACGGTCAAAATAACTAAGAAGCATGTATATTAACGCTAGCTAAATATACAGGTTAATAAAAAAAGGCTGCGTATATAGTTTAAAACACTAAGAGCCGGAAAAAAATTCGTGTCAACCTCATATTTGTTTTTGCAACGCTGATTCAAGATTTAAGGCGTGATTTTTACAGAAATCAGCGATTTATCAATAGTGGCTGGGGTGTGTTAACTTAGCACCCCAACTATAGTACTCAGGAGTTCTGATTAGAGTTCCCACTTCCTTTTGACGAGACGAAGAGTTCCCTATAGTTAATAACAAGAGTTCCGCTTAATAAACATTAAAAAAAAATTTTTTTTTAATGGGGTGCTAACTTTTTATTGAATTTCGAGGTAGAATAGTTCTGAGCGGCTCAATTGCTTCAATTTGCGATTGTCTAGAGTTCCTGATACGTAAACAAAATTTTCGAATATTAAAAAAGAAATTAAAAATTTTTGAAAAATTAATTTTTAGATACAATAGTTCTGATGATAATTCCTGCTTCGTTTTGACGATACGAAGAGTTCTCTATGATTTTTAATGACATGCGCTTATATATAATAATCATTTTTTAATAATTTTTTAAAAATAGGGGCTAACTTTTTAACGAAATTCAAGGTCACATAGTTCTGATCAGCTTAACAGGACTATTTTGTGAATACCTAGAGTTCTTGATACATAAAAAACATTTTTGAAGAAAAATAAAATTAAAAAAAAATAGTAGAAGTCTTTGAAAAATTTTTTGAGAGTACCGAGTAGTTCTGAGTAGCGTTTCTTATAGTTCTCGACGAGTCCTATCGAAAACTATTAGGTGCAAAAGCGATTGAACCAACGGTTTGCAAGATACAGCGACATTTGTCAAAAGATCAACAATTTTTAGAGGGAGTATATCTCGGAAACCGTTGGTCCAATCGCTTTGAGTCCTGATACTTTTCGACAGAACTCGTCGAGAACTGTCCAGAACTCCGAACAGAACTACTCGGTATTCCCAAAAAATTTTTAACCTAAAATTTTTTTCTAAGTCCCACGTCGGAAAATTTTTTGAACACACCCTAGCGGCTGCGTAAAAAGGGAAAGTCCATTGAGCTTTCTCAATTGCTACTGTGGGAAGTTAGCAGTTTTTTCTTTTCAATTTCCCTACGGTCTCCTTTCTCTCTTTTTTTCTTCCTTTTTTCTTTAATTTATGACATTCCACCATTTCGCGAAACAAGCTTACGAACGTCGTCATACAAGTTCTAACAGAAACTTCCAAGTATCAGAAGAAAAAGTCGCGATGGAACGATATTTTGCGCATACTTACATTTTTATCGCTGTTTGCGGTAATTTTCGCGCACCACTACCAAAGTGAGCTTTTGTTTCTTCACTTTCATGAAAAACGCGAAAACGCACTTGCCTTATTAGTTTGGCGATAAAATTTCGTATTTGTTACACTGTTAACAGTGGAGTTCTCTGTTTCTTTGAGAAGCGGATACATTCATTATGAGGAATTAAATTAAAAATTAAAACAAAGATAAAATTAATTTAAATCGAAACTCTAAGATTCGGTCTCAATTCGAAATTTATCGATTATATAATATATATTGTCTTTATTACAGAGCGTGTATTAATTTATAAATTAAAGAAATGATTTAGATATATTACTATAGTATATCAACGCAAATATGCACAAAAAGATCTCGAAGGCTATATCTTGTAAAATAGTTTCTATATGTCTTGGTTGTAGGAAACGTTACAATCGAACTTTGTATCAGTTTTTATTATCTACATGTATTACTTTGGTAAAAAAATACTTTAAAAATTGACATCATATCTTGTTATTTAAAACAAAATTTTTCTGATTTTATTATATTTTTTTGTAGAATCTATCGATATATTACTCTAATATGTATGTATTGATCTATAATTTTTTTGATGATTGGAAGTATTATATTTTTCAATATTCTCAGTGCTAATAATACATTTTCATCTTCAGTACTTATTCTTTCGATTTTATTCTCAGTATGGAATATTGAAACTATGCTATAACTTTTATTAATGAAAGTAAAGCATAAATTTGTTTGTCACCGTTATATTTCTTGATGTTTGACATTTTAATTAATTACTCTTAACTCTCTTTGGTGCTATTCTATACCGTTTTTGTCACGTACTTGTCACATTGAGATTAAAACTATCGTATAAAAATTAATATATTATGTTTAATTTTTTTATTTAAATATGTTTATTTTTACGTTATAATAACATTATTTAATATGTACATACAATAACATAATTTTATAAGAACATAGTAAAAATGAACATATAACTATTAAATATTAAATCTCATAAGACCGTACATGTGAAAACAACCAATAAGAAATAGAAATGAAATACCTATAACGATTGAAGCTGGATTTTTAAATAATTTAATTATATATATACACACACACTATTTATGTATATGCATATATAACATATTTAAAAATGAATATATAACAATTTTTTTTTAATAAAAATACTTTTATATAATTTATAAGTGATATTCTTCACAATATCCAATATGATAAGTACGTGACATAGCGGTATAAAATAACACTGCGAAGAGTTAAAATCTGCGCAAATTTCGAATGTACTCGTAATAATTTTTCACGAATTTAATTTTAAAGTAGAAATTGCAACACTCGTTCCTACAGAATAAAACGTGTAACCTTTTGAGAAAGCGACGTTATTACGGAGCCAGATAGCAGAAGACATTTTGGGCAATCGCGTTCCTCGTAATCGCGTTTCTCGTAATCGCGCGTAAGAAGCTCCGCGAGGTCTTAACAAATTGTAATTCGCGCAATTGCTGCCGTGAATATTAAACTGTTCGAGGCAAGAAGATCGTGCGGTGCGACATTTTGCGAAAGTCACAGGTGCATCCGTGGATGGCACATAATTCCACTAAGAAAAGTTGAACGCAATGCTTCGGGATGGTACGAAGACGCTGCTACTAGGAATTCTCCTCGCGATCCGGGAAGTTAACTTTGTTCGTACTTTTCGCCTCGCTTTGATAAATCGACCCGAGAAGTGTAATTCCGTATATACGCGGTCGCAATATTCGCAATGTTCGCGATATTTTTTCGGCACCACTTTACGGAAGCTTCTGTGTGGGTGCTTCTGGGGAAAATGTGTTCTAACAAAACTTAGATTTATAGCATTGGAAAAGTAAAGGTTTTGATTGGTAAAAGTTGGAACACACAGTATTGAAAATTAAAATTGTTTCCCTCTTTTGTTCCTCATTTATTAAACGTGCTGCAACGTGAAGCTCATTTACGTATGTAGATATGCAATAATGAGAAAATAGCGATTACTTGAAATTATTCATACTTTCTCCCTAGAGTACGGTTTCACACAAAAGCGAACGAATGACGAGCAGTGCTGTGCGGTACGAAATCCGGAATTTTTAACATTCTTGAACAATTTCCAATGCCTACAGAGAATCGTCATTAATCCGATTTTTGTTGGAAATCCGATTAAAAACCCGGCATCGACGTACCGGGGGCTCTCTGATGCGATTTACGAAACGTGGCCGTAAAGCTCGCTGTCGCAAAAATGAACGCTCGGATGACGACGATAAATCGCTGACAATTAATACGCTCTTCCCACGTGTCCACCGTTATTTTTTACAATATTGTCTGAGGCATTTTAATACGATATTAAATTCGTTTACAAACGAAAAAGGCAAAATGGAAACTCGCTGCGCGATTAATTATCTCGCGAATGAACTTTGTTTTATAATCGTGCAATCATGTAAATTATCTGTCACAAAACTGTCAGCCTTCTCTGTACGACCCGCTTGAAACTTGAATTACATATATTTTTTTCCTTTCTTTATTTTGTATTTTCATATCAAATGTCTAGGTCGCCGAATACAGTTCGATATAAGCCGCTGAAAGAGTCATTTCATGTGCCACCGTATGGCAAGCTTTTCGCGTATTACAATTCACAACTGACATCGGTATTTTGATACCAGCTTTACTGCTAATTCGCCAACCTCTGAAACCGACCAACCAACTCACGGTCACACCTATAAATAGTCGGAATGTTTCGTCCTTTCCCTCGCCAATATACATGCTACACATGTCGTTTTAATATGGGAGAGTTCACTTTGAAACCTCTTATCTTGAGTCATGGCACACATAACGCAAAATTTTACGACCGCGCGCGTCACGCTGTAAAATTGGATATCATGATCTGGAAGTGAACCTGGAAATGAAAAGTGTTTGATATATGTATTTCAATTTTGTGCGTGTATGAGTTTTTAATCAATCAAAATAAAGAGAACTCTTAATCATAATTATGTAGATAATAAAAAAGAGCGTAAGAATCGAAGATGGAAATCAGTGTGCACATAAATGGAGTCAATATAATTAAATCAATATGCCCTTTTTTGTTATGTAATTTTTACGAGTTTAGTTAATTCGCATTGGGTATTGAAAATCAAAATCTGATAACAAGAAGATGGATGGATAAAGAGAAGCAAAAATTTTGGATAATTTTAATTTTTAATGTTAATCTTTCAAATCTACCAAAAAATTCTTTCCAATATTAAGTGGATCTTTCCAATATAAATTTAAATTAATTTTAAGTTTAATAAAATAAAATTAATTAAATTAATTAAATTAAGTTTAATAAAATTTAATTAATTTTAAGTTTAATAATTTTAATAATAATTTAAGTTTAATAAAAACATATTGTTTCAGAAATTTGACACATAGAAAAGTAAAACTGTCTGCTTCAAAGAAATGTTAATGTTGCAAATTATAATATTAAAACGAGATGTGTGTGGAAAGTATGAATAAAATTTGTTTAACGTTAAATGATCTAATTAAACAACAATTAACACACATTATTGTTTTAATTATTATTGCAAGATTGTGTATACATATATGCGTGTATATAATATATAACGCTTATAAAAGAAGTGTTAATGGATCTTTTCTCACTATATAAATAGATGTTTCACTTGTTTACGCCGATCTTGCTTTTCCCAAATTCAATTCCGTAAATGTCTCGAAGCAGATCGACGCAATAGATGCTCACCCGTTACCACGGGTGTCGCATTGACGATAATTTACGAGTAGACGCCATCGCGTGAGAATAATTACAGAACGTTCCAGTCCTAGCAACCGCGAAGCGACGAAATGCAGTTTGCGCCCAAATTTATTTTATTATTAACGTTTATTTCGTTATTAAATGTCACAATTTGTTTTGTTTCATTATTAAACGATACCACGCGTAGAATTGCGAAGTTGGCGAAAATGTTGGCAAGACTCAAATCACGGCTTAATTAATATCTGAAAACGAGCACGATCAATTTTAAATAAATTAACGTTAGAACAAGGAACATCGGGGATCAGCAAAAATGCAAAATTAAAGGACGCATACATTATCACGGAGGCAAAGGAACGCATACATTACCGGTGCACGACCGGTGGTTTAAGTCGACGGCGAAAAACGCTGACAAAACGTGACGAAAATTTTCGGCGGGCGTACAAAAGCCGGATCGTTTCTACCTCGCCACCTTCCCCAATCTCTGTCGTGAAACGTTTTAATTCCAATTATATGCAAATTCAACCGCAACCACCTGCGAACGTTTAATTGCAGATTGTTCGTTTGATTTTGAACTTTATTGTACGGCCCTTTCGCGGAAAATCGTCTAACATGCGTACTAGTACCTTATTTTGTACTCAATTACGCTCCCTTGCACTCCGAAGTCCGAATGTCGGGTGAAACGACAGAATTTCATGACGGCAGGAAAAATTGCGGAATGTATTAGTATTTGCCGATGATGATTAGAAAATACATTTATTTTTAGAGAGCTGTTGAAGAGAATTGCTAAAACGAAAATTAAGTGCTTTGAAAGAAATAATCTTGGGTACTCATACATGTTGCGTAATATCTTTATGCAGTTTTTTATCTTCGATATTCGATACGTTACATTGAAGGGTATATCAGATGTCACTGCAAAAAGTGACTGAAATTGGTATACTTTCTGTAGAAAAACGAATGTTATACACACACTCATATATACATAGACCAATTTAATAAAATTAATATTTATATTTAACAATATAATTATATACCCTGAAAAAGAATTGCTCTCTTAACTAAATTAATTATTTATTTAATGAAATCATTTAATTTAGTTTGACTTTATTTTTTTGTTGGAGAATGTTACAGATACGTGTTTAAGTCAAGTAGAATATGTTGGACTTACATATAAATATACACATTCTTTATTAAAAAAAAATAGAGATGAACAAAATTAATTTAGTCACAAATAAACAAATTTTTCTTAGTTTATATTAATGACAATTTTCTTCATTCTATCTTTTAAAAATGTATCTATTGCTTATTGATGTAATTTTTATATTTATTCTAAATTTCCGCGAAACTTTTTGTACAATATTACTAACGCAAATATGATAATATAGAAACACTTTGTACTTCTTAAATAATTTTTTTCATTTTATTGATAAATACGTGTAATACATTCTCGAAAATTAACAATTTTCGATCTCCATGATACGATGCGGAGTTTGAACAAACCGGGTATACGATTAAACTGATGAAAAGTTCGAGAAAATCAAGCGAGAGTAATCGAGCGGAGATTACCGAGCTTTTCGATTCGATCTACTATATAAATTACGACTATAAAAAGTCGTGCCGCGATTAAAAACTGTAAGAAACGAGCGATGGAGATGCGCGACGAATCCTATCAAGATAATTTACGTTCTATGTTTGGGAAGTCAATATCAACGCAGGTTCGCGCAATAAAATTCAATCTTATCACGTCGCACAGAGAGAAGTTATTGTGCGAGCAAGTATTAAACGTCATTTTATATGTTATTCTTATTTTATTTACCGCGAATACAAAATCACTTCATTTCACGCGAGCAAAATCGTTTGCTTGTCAACGGCGCTATGAAGTTTCCTCCACCAATATCTAAGAGTATTCAAAATTTTTTTAGGGGAGGTTTCATTAACTATGTTATTAAACAGCAATTTTTTTGTTAGAAAAAATACATAGTTAAAATAGAACATAATAAATATTGATATTTTTAGTGCAGCGAAAAAATTGAAACAGATTCAATAAAAATATTTATTTAAAGGATGTGTCTACAAGAATACTATTTGAAATAAGTATCATTTCTTAAAATTGGCTTTTTTGAAGCCTCTTTTCGTTGAGGCTGTTGGAATTCTTTGATTTTGATGTGGTTTCGTATTCGAGGATTTTCGGGGTCGATTATTTCGAATCTGTACTCAAAAATTGAAAATTCGAAATAGTGGATCCAATATGGCGGATGTAAAATTAACGTAAATGTTTTCGTTAACCTGGCGGATGGAATATAAGGGGGATTTTGGTTTTAGTGTTTTTGAAGTAGAATTTAAATTAACAAAATCCACACTGTGGATCGAATCCTTCGACGTAAACGATGAGCAAAAAAAATCGGATTCTGGATATTCTAAGAGCAAATAATTCTAGAAACATTTTGAGACCAAAATGATCCCGGCAATTGATTGCTTTAATGTACTTTACTCTTGTACGCGACCCAGCACAGCCACACTATGGGTCGAATTTTTCGACGTAAACGATGAGCAAAATATCGGATTCTGGATATTCTTAGAGCAAATAATTCTAGAAACATTTTGAGACCAAAATGGTCCCGGCAATTGATTGCTTTAATGTACTTTACTCTTGTACGCGACCCAGCACAGCCACACTATGGGTCGAATTTTTCGACGTAAACGATGAGCAAAATATCGGATTCTGGATATTCTTAAAGCAAATAATTCTGGAAACATTTTGAGACCAAAATGGTCCCGGCAATTGATTGCTTTAATGTACTTTACTCTTGTACGAGACCCAGCACAGCCACATTGCGGGTCGAATTTCTCTACGTAAACGATGAGCGAAAAATTTGGATTGTGAACATTCTTAGAGCAAATAATTCTAGAAACATTTTGAGATCAAAATGATCCCGTCAATTAATTGCTTTAATGTACTTTACTCTTGTACGCGAACCAGCACAACTACGGGTCGAATTTTTTGACATAAACGTCGAATAAAGAAATAAGCTAAATATTGTTTATCAAAATGGTAGAATTAATGTGGCGATCGAAAACAATAATGAAATTCTAAAGGTTTTCAAATTTCAGGGAAATTTTGTATTAGTAAGAATTAGAGGAGTTGTCGATTTCAAAACAAGTTTCAAAGAAACATAATTTATATTTAAAAAGAGCATAATGGACCATCGCGCGCGTAGCGCGCGCAAGGAATATGCTAGTTTCGTGTAAAATTAAAAAAATATAAAATAGGCAATTACAATAGAATATCTAGAGTATCTAGAGTATCATTTACTTGAGATGAGATATTTATTTGATGTTTCATGGTTAAATAAATTCTTCTATTTTCTGTTTTGTACTATTAAAAAATAGAAAACAGAACATAGAAAGTAGAAAATGAAAGAATTTATTGAACTATGTAATATCGAAATGTCAAATAAATATTTTATTTCAAGTTGTTAATATAAATAATAAATATTTGATTTTTTGTGTGATATTTATACTGCGTAAAATACTTATTTCAAATATTATTTTTATATTTACTACACAAAATACTTAGTTCAAATAGTATTTTTGATAGATGTATTCTTTAAATAAATATTTCTACTGAATTTATTTTAACTTTTTACCAGCACTGAATTTTTTGCACCAAAAAAATTTAATGTCTTTAGTAAAACTATTTGATTGAGGCATTTTTTAATAACAATCGAATATTTTGTTTTATATAAGAGAAAATACAGCTTTTACAAAATAATTCCTTTGTGCTTTGCGCGCGCACACGCGGAAATAGCAAATATATTTGTTTAAATCAACTAAACAATTTAGCTCGCATAAAATTACAGTTCAATATATTTCAACAAAATTCTTGTTGTTACAGCAAAATTTTGGTTTATAGAACAAAACATTTTCCTTAATGTGCGTTAATAAATTACTTTAAATATTTTAGAACTTAAAATGTCTTCTTCGTGTTCTCAATTTTGAATGGAAAAAAATATTAAGTTTGTTAAATCATAACTTCAATTATTTTCCTGAAGAAAGTTAGGCATAATACAATTATTAAAAACGATATATGTAATTGTGTGAATAAAGTGTTCATTAATATATCAGCACATATTTAGTTTTTAGTTCAAAAACCTTGAGAAAATATTCTGTATGTACTGGACACCCCTGAATTAATGGAAGATCTAAAAACTACTTATATCGTATAATATCGAGAAACAATTTTATGTAACAACAAAAAGGTTATTCAGAATAAAAAATAAAGCTGTATTTTGTTATGATATAAAATGAAAAAATGAATGGATTTGAACCTCCCACATCCTCCCGGATACATCCATTAATGAAACTCCGGATGTATCCATATTAATGAAACAAATTTTAGATTTTGAAAGGTTGTCGCTATTTACATAATGAAATTTTCAGCGTGTATCGCGCAGCATCAGAGAATTTCCGGGAAACTATCGCAGCGTCGAAAGGCCAACCGGAAGTGCTCTGGAACACCTCATATCTCCGTTCGCAACGAGGCCAAATCGTAGCATTACTTCTCGCGCAAACAAGACCATTAATTTTCAGACCGGAAATTGGCGGGTCAATAATTTGCCGCTTGCACACGGAGCACGATGGATTTTCATTTTCCATTGTATAGGCGCGTCTTTGGCAGCGAATACACGATTGATTCGGGCACCGGGACAAGTGCCATGTCCTCCCGGAGCACTTTGACGTCGCGGCTGCTGCTGCTGCTAGTGGTAAATATCAGGGCGGCAAATATCACGACGCCGTTTGTTCCCATTTCTCTCCGCCTTTATCGGCGCGACCATATCGGACTGGTCGTTTCGGTAATGTGTGATTTATAGCGGCGGATACGCCGCGCACATGGCATTCCTCCGCGTGGAAGTCACGTTCCACCGCTGCATTGTTTCGATCCGAGTACGAGTACGTTGAAAAATTGTCGTTGCATCGCTTCCGATCTCTCCTGTCAATGATGCTGTCGCGAACAAGTTTACTTTTCGTCGTAGATCCTTTATTTTCCTCCTTCGTATACATATATTTTATTCTGTATATGCTTTCTTCTATACGTTTGACAAGCGAAAAAATAATGAAGAAATTCTTTCTAAATATGGTATAGAGTTACGTGAAATTAAAAAGCGATAATTTTAAATTCAGATTAGTAAAACCTTATGCTACGTTAAAAAATTTATTTTTAGAAAAATCACCTCTTTCGGAGACGTGTGTGAGCTTTTGTTATAAATTTTATTCCGAGACTTTTCAAAAAGAGAGAGAAAGAGAGAGAAAGCACTTATTCCATTATACACGCACGTTACGAGTTCTCTTCTTTAGATTTACAATTCGATTGTTAGTTCCTGAGAGAATAGCATTGTCCGATACAATGAATGGTCAACGAGTTCGTGTTGCAAAAATGACGATGCACTCGTTGCACGCGACATTCTACCTAGGACTGCAATTTTCCAACAATTTCGTTTAACTTTCATGGACAATTTTGTTTCTCCTCACCTCGTGTGCACGTCAGGAACACCCTGCCGTCATCCTATATGCGGGTTTTTACTTTTGCGATTAACTGAAGGCCACATTCATTCCCTAAACGATTATTAGTTCACAATCATGATTTCGACGCACGAAACCTGTCGATATGATTGTACGAGAAAAATACGGATCATTTGTCAAGATCAATAAATACTGACAGTATTATTAATCTTACGTGGTCATTATCTGAAATATTGATGAATTGATGTAAAATATTAATAATGATTCAGATTTCTTTTCTTTGGAGCATCAATATTTCCTTTAGGAATATTCATGCTTGAAAATCAAGGAATCTGAATCATCGTCACAATGATATTGTCAGTATTTGTTGATACTGACAGTATTTTATTGACCATTTAAAATTCGTAAAAAGGACGCATCAGTATTTCTGTTAGGATAGTTACATAATTATATACATACAGGAGTATTCCATAGAAAATTATTGAAACTAATCAGTTGTCATTTTCGAATGTAGTTAGTTATTGAAAAAAAAACAAAAATTGTGTTGAAAACAGGGAAATCTACAATTTTTAATGGATATAAATAAAATTTACTAAAATATGTTTATAATGTGTATATAAATTTTTTTTATCGCTGAAAAATATCCTAATGTTCTTAATTAATATTTTTGAAGTGCGATTATTTGAATTTATACAAAACTCAATTTTTTTTCTTTTTTACGAAAACTCGTATTTTTCTAACATGTAAGACTAAAAATATTGATATATACAATAATAATTAATAATTATTAATTCAATATTAAGTTTTATTTGAAATAATATAAATTTTATTATACTGATCAGTACAATTGGTAATTGTAAAAGGTCCGTAAAAAGGATGGTCTTTTTATTTGGATATTTATTGTAATTTCTTTATTCGGATTATCATCGATATTTGAATATTTATTGAATTTTTTGGAATTTGTATGCAATTAACCCGTTTGTGCATTGCGCAATGTTTTCGTTACAAGCTAATTTTATGAAATTTGCATTGCAATTATGGTATCGATTTCATGTTGTTTCTTTTTGAATCTATTCTCGAATCTATTCTTCTCCTCCCCATCCAACAGCACGTCACATTTATTTCGCTGCAGTTATTCGTATACGTTACGTGATCATCAATCGTCGTTTTAGAATGAGAACGAAGGAAGTCCTTCTTATCTACTTGACGAAAAAAAAGACAGTGCTTCATTTGGATCAATTTAAGAATTGAATTGATGAATAAGATAATTAAATTGAGTTTAAGTTTGTGTGTGGATTTTTCTTCGAACTTTCACGCTCTTTTTGCAATAGCTTTATTATCACACCTAAAAATCTAAAGTTATCAGTTCAATCTAGTAATTACTAAGATGATAATTTATTGACAATTTGATAAAATTCGTTATTTCCAATAGTTTTATTATGCATAAAGAGGCTATATTTATGTTTTCTACTAATGCATAAGATAAAACAATTCTCATATATTAGATCGTGTTGTTTACATTTTTTGCACTTAGAATTTTTGTTTTTTCTCTCTCATTTTAACACTTAAATATTTATCTTGTTTTAAGTGCAAAATTTTTGGGGATTTTTTCAAGTAACAAAATAACGGAACAAATCTATTCTCATCAATTATATTACATCAGTTGATAAAAACTCAATCTGAAACAAATTTTGTCGATACTTAAATATAAAACCTGTAAATTTACTATTCTCTAATACAAACTGATTTTAAAATTTAGCTTTTTATTAAATTATTTAGTATTGTTCTTGTTGTTTAGTTTGTTTATAATTTATGTTATGTATTGTTTTTGTTGTTTTAGTTTGTTATTTGTTTAATTCAACTTTTGTCTGAAATTTTCGATTTCTCCAAGAAATGACAGAGTCCCATATCTCACGTAACAGAGAGTAGGGGAGTTCCCTCTGTTATAAGATGATGACAGAAAATGAGACATCTTAAACATAGTGTAAGGAAAAGAAAAATTGTAACTTAAGATGTGAAAGACTATCTGTATATCCACGTCTAAGATTGATTTAAACGCGTTTATATATGGTATACATATATCTCGTTTTCTGCCATCAGCTACAGAATAGGTACGATCCGAGGCGCAATTATAATATAATTTGCAATAATAGCTGCAAACATAATTGGAATTAAATGCGCAAACTCGAGCAGAGTTATGTCATCAATGTTTGCAAGTCCAACACATTTTCTAAATTTTAAGTGTATGAATGATGTGCACAAGTTAGAAATAGCTGAGAGGAGGTGACTATCTTTACCGATACCAGCTCAAAAACTTCTATTCTGCAGGCATAGCATTGTTGTTAAAACAATGGAAAAGATGTCAGAGAGAGGGTGGGGGATGGGGAATACTTGTTAAAGAAAAACTAAATTGGGAATAGGGAGATTCGTTATTTTTATATTAAAAATCTAAAAAAAATTTGTTTCAGTTTCTCTAATTATTATATACTTAGCTTACTAATTATTATACATTTATACATATTATATCTATATGTATAATAATATATTAATTGTAGTATTAAAATATTTTATGGAATGTATGAATTAGATAAGGTTTTACTCAATTTAAAGACCATAAATGTTTTTGTTGAACTTTACATAAAAAAATGTTTTCTTCTATAATTTTTTTTAATCATTTTACTAACTTTCTAAAATTGTCATTAATTTACCAAATTACTATCAGATTGAGTCATTTTCATCTGTATTTTCGCGATTTTGAAAGGATGTATAATCTGAACAAAATATGCAAAATGCTTTATGATAAATTTTGTATACATATAGTCTACGTAAAATTTTGTATATTTAGAGGACATTGCAATAAAATAAATCATTAGTTAATTATAAGGAAAAAATAATTTTGACTCATGAAAGGAGACAGAGTGACAGAAAACGAAACAGAATGAGGTGTAAAAAAAGATAAAACAAAATCGTGTGTAAACCTCGTTTCGTGCGAAAAGTAGCCTGATGCTTTGAGTAAAAATAGCACGGTCGGTCGTGGATCGTGGATCAAAGTTTGTGAGGGATCATGTTTTCCTCCAATTCAACGAATGTTCTTTCGAATTTCCGTGTGTTCGCAAGAGTAAAAACCTCCATTTCTGAAGAGCTCTCGTCGTCGCCATTTCGTTCGCGGAAGCTGCAAAAATGATGGTCGCAACGCAATGGGTAAGAGGCAAGAGGGAGAAGAGGTGCAATACCTCGACGGGGATATGCTTTCGATATTTGCAGACTGCCGGTACCACGTCACGATGGCATACTGCGCCAACAGATTCGCGGCAAATCTCGGAAAACGACCGACAGCTGTGACGAATATCTCGCTACCATGGTTTTTCGCGCCGCCGCGCCGTCCGGAAACTTTTTTCCTCGTAAGCTCGTACCGCCGTCGTCGCATATACGCGCCTGCGAATCGATACCGACGGGAAGTGAATTCAAAATTCACGTAAATAAAGGTCGCGATATTTTTTCGTTGACAGCTCTCAAAAGTAAAAGTTACTATAATACAAAAGTTAATTTTGTACTATATGTAATATACTTTATTATTATGTACCAAAATACATATATATTACGAAACACATATATTACGAATCGTGAATAAAATTTTCTAAGAATTTCAATTTTGCGAAAGGCACAATATATATTCCCCGATAATAATTAATTATTATACATTTTATTAAAATAATATTATCCTTGTACAAAAAGAATTTTTATAATGTACATGGCACGTATTTTATTAGTTTAAAAAAATTGCAGGAAATAGTTAACGTCGAATCAAGATTAAGAATTATCTAATAACGTATACGATATAAAATATGATATAGAATATCGTCATACCACAAAAATAAAGCAGATATTAGTACCTGATGTATGTATAATAAATAAACGGCGTCGAGTGGCTTGCCGCTCGGTGCAATTGATTCACAATCTGTAAATCTATATCGTCTATATTATATCGTTGTACATCGTCATATACAGACATATTGACGATGAAATTTGATCAATGCGATTTCTGTGATATAATTGATTTTATGTCTTTTGTCGACCAACTTGAGACATACTCAATTATTCGAACTAATGTACATACTTTCACGTGAAGATAGTCTTGCCTCAGATTGGTTGTATATTACATACTGCGGGACAACATCATTGTTTGCAACTCTGAGTAATTTTTAATTTTATATTGTATTGTCGCTGATGATGATCCGAAACGAAGGATCGAAACGTTCGACATAATATCTATGTTATAGATTTTAAGATTATATTTTTACGCACTGCTAACAGCGTTAACTCTTAATAGCCTTTGTATTTACTTAAAATTTCTCATATATCAATATAACATGTATTGATCTTCCAGGCTAAGGGTTGGGTTGAACATTAGGCTAACAATCTAATTCCGGAAAAAATCCATTGTTACGAAAACTTTATTAAAAGTAAGCTCTGTCCCGAGTTTGGGATGTTGCGTTATTGAATGGTGAATGATAATACATAAATATAAAAATTATTAATTCAAGCGGCTTTTTATTGACGTATTCTTTATTGAATATCTCGAATACGAAGAGTCATAAATTTAATGCACGCCTCATTAATTGTAAAAATAGTAGGTGATACATCAACCGAATATTTAAATCTACTAACAATTTCTATCATGATATTAAAAGAAATGAGAATATAATTATTTATAAGACACATACACACACATACATATACGTTCCCACCTGTTCAACTTTAATTAGGAATAAGATCGTAAATATATTCATTTAAATATCGTAAATCAGTTTTATGTAGAATGAAAAACGTGATTTTTTCGCTTAAAATAGAGTGACTTTTGCAATGAATCAGTATTTTAAATATGAATTCGTATTTTTAATATACAGCGTGTCTCCAAATTAAATGTCAAAACTTCATCATGTCAAAATACATATATAGTTGATCGATAAACTAAGAAAAATCCTTCAGAGATTTGCTTTGTTTTGAAAAAAAAGAAAAAACAATTTTATTAGAATATTATATTTTATCGGAATTATATATTTTATTCAAAACTAGTCCAACATCAAAAAAAGTTTAAGTTTTTTCATTTATTTATTACTCATTATATTTATTTACTTGCCATTTCTTTAATGAAGGTATTGTCCAAATTGACTTTTTGCAGCAAAGTAAATATTGCACCTAATACTGACAGTCTGTATTCCAGCCAAATACTGTTCCATTTGGTACACTGCAGTTACGATTTCGTCTCTCAGTTGCTCTCTTGAGTCAATTGGCAACGAATAAAGCTTTCTATTTCAGCCTCTTTCTACATGAAGAAGCCCTCTCCGATATCAATCAAATGATTATCCAATGTAACATCATTGGTTTTCTTTCGAATAAAAAATTTGGTTAAAATTATTTATCATTTTTTTTGTAATTTTTTTAAATCGCAAATAGAACAAAGACAGCAAATCTTTAAAGAATTTTTTTACATTATCGATATTTTATTCGTTCTCAAAGTTTTGACATTTATTTTAGGAAAATGTATGTCTACATGTATATTAGAAACACTATACACAGAAAAATTTTTCAGTTTTAATCAGTTAAGTTATTCACTTGCATGAAAGATTGTATTTTCGCAAATACACGAACAAATATTACGAAAAGAAATTCGAATGTATTATTTGTGTGAACATAAAACAAAACTTTAATTATCATGGTGTTTCATCAATTCTTTGCAATTCTGTATTGCTTTGGCACTTCTCGTTGGGATCGACAGCTTGATAACAAACGATATATTGCAAAAAATAGAAGGAATCCTGTCCGGAAAGTACGAAGAACGAAGGGATATCCGATTCTTTCGTTCTTAACGCACTCTATCATTTATTCTCATGAAAGTTTTTTCCGCACGAAGAATTATATAGGGTAAAGGAAAATTGGTTCCTTTTGTTTCATAGCATTATATTCTCTTCACAAAACTGTAAAACTTTCATTTGAGATGTTATTCGAAAGATACTTGGTTCTCGATTTATTATATTTGGAAATCATGATATTTTTTTCCTCATTTTATAGAAAAAAAATAGTATATAATATTGAATCGGAACAAAAGTTTGTAGCGCTACTAACTTCAAAATTCACGCAGTTGTAACTTCATTCAAAATAAACGAAATTTAAACTAATAAAAGGTTTTAAAGAGCTTAAAATCTCTATTTTTAAAAAAGGTTACTTGAGTTTCTATGAGTTTGATAATTTTCATACATAGAAAACTACGTGTTGGAAAATGGAAAGCTTCCTTCTCACTTCATAGGTTTGTCACGTGCCTAAAAGAGACGTGTAAAAATTTTCGACTTTTTAACGTAAAAACTTAAAGTTTTTCTTACGAAATCTTTTTTTAAAAATGTTTCTAAGACTTTTTGTGAATTATTACTTAGAAGGATTAAATGAAAAGGTCACTTTGACTTTGCTCATAACTTCCTTAAAAATTATTATACCGCAATTAACAAAACAGATTTCTAAAGTTGAAAGGAATATGTCATAATTGGTCCAAAATGATAAACTAATAATAAAATGATAAATAAATAGATTTTTATGAAACTTTCACCATTTTATCGAGTCAGAATCGTGCTAGTGAAAGGATTTTATGTAGAGATAGCCAGAAGAGCCAATATGGCGACTTGGAATAGAATTATACTGCTGACTCTTTTTATCGATTTTTTAATCTTGTGAATTTTGCAGTACGTTTTCTTATACTGAGAAAATGTATTAAATTTTAATATAAATATTATTTTGAATAGTTCTAAGTAGGTAAGTATTTATTAAATGTAAACATATATTTATATGATACACAAATTTTTAAGTCAATTTGACTGCTTTTTTTATTGAGTAAATATTTTTATACTATAAAAATAAAAATAAATTTTTAGTATAAAATAATTTTTATATTAATATTTTACTATTACAAGAAATGTGTATTATGATTTATTATTAATAATTTTTTTTTCATTGCAGTCATTTGAATGCAGGCCCTCTATATAGTTATTTTTATCAGTTTTTCCCTAAATTTTGTGAAGTAAGTTCTATTTATGCCATTGTGTTTTGTTCTAATCTCTATACATAAAATTCTTTCAGTATGATTCAATGACTCAATTGAACGTTTGGTAAAAGTTTTATAAAAATCTGTTAACTATTTTAGATCAATTTTGATACTTTTTTTTGTTCTATATCAAATGTCATAATTTCCCAATTTTTTGAAAAACATGTAGACATGATATAAGTATAGAGTAGCGCTACGAACTTTTGTTCCAAATCAATTTAGTTACAGAATAAAAAAGCAAAAAGTGTTTTACTGTACGCGTTTCATTTAAGGGAAAAAAGAAATTAATTCTAAAAAAAATATAATATTATGAGAATGCACATCTTAAAATATTTTCTCATATTTCCATTGTGTCAAAAACAACTCGTTTTCATACATCAATCGCATCCAGATTTGCATTCACCACACAATTGTGTTTCAATCCCTAGTTACAATAGCATGTAACATGTAATCGTCCCAGGCAATTATCGAATTGTTCCAAATTCGTAGTCGATTCGCAGCCAAATATGCGTGGTCGCCGATTGCAAATATTGCAAAGCGAAACGATCGAACAATTGTAACGACTCCGATTGATTGGTCGACGCGAGGCATCGAATTATAGAGGCGGTCTGAATAGTCGAAAGCTGCCAAGTCATGGATCTATTTACAGACTCTCAATCGGCATTTACATTCGGATGTAAATCTGACGAAGTAGGCGGTTTCCGCGGAAGCTCGAATTCACCTTTGACAGCTCGTCGTCGCTTTAATCAATGCCGACCGCGTTCCCGTGCGATTTAATCGTAGTCCTTGTTCAATCGTCGTAATGACGAAGTGAACGTCACCCTGTCTCAACCCGAACTCTCGTCCCTCTCGCTTTGCACACATTTATACGTCGTACATAAACTTTCCAGCGATCGCGCAAAACCGAAGGAAATCGAATTCTGCGTCGTCGCACTCATTTATCTGGCGTTCACGCGACGTTCTTTGTTCGCGTTATCGATGCCATGCCCCGTGCCAGGCTGACGGATAAGAAACGATAAGGAAGCCAGCGGTCTATAGAACGTCACCTTGAGAGGGAGAACAATTTTGCTCGCAGCCATCGATGGAATATAGAAGATAAGCGTGACAGGAGATCTCAGTGGTCTTCATAAATGCATGAGAGATCCTTGGCTGCATTTTACAATCTTCTGATGCTATATTTTCATTCTATCGTGTTTGTTCGTGCGACTTGTGTTATTAATATTCGAATATATTTTTTATGTAAAATGAAAATTTGTATTTTGATGTTCATCTTCTAAATATTACAGCATATTTAATTTTGAGCCAAGAGCAAAAAGCACTGATTTAAAGATATTAAATCCAGTCTTTGGCGCATGGTCTTGTTGCCATTCAATATTCCTGTTAGGAGATTGCGATTATGAAATATCCGGGATATTTAATTAAATTTAGAGGTGCGAGCGGCTATATTGAAATTTTTAGCATAAACATAAGATATTACTCATATTCGTCGTACGTATCAGTATCTATAATATTCATCATCTCATTTCCAACATTTTTTCCTGGGTATTTAAATAAAATGATAGCTTTTTAGATTTGTACGAGACATAATAGAGAACGGTGAACAGTCAATGTTCTATCTTTTTAATTTTTCAGCAGATCGGAAGTATTTTCCTTGGAATTAACTTTACCCTGGATAAATATTCTAGATCCGATCCATTTGGTTGTTGCCGAAGAAGATAAGTTGTTCGTAAACGCGGATGAATCTTCAACTATTTTAAGTCGAAAATTACTTGAGGTAAACAAGCCGGTTAAAATTACGTCAAGGTCTGATCGTCGCGATTTCGTTAACATCCGAAAAGGAAGACGATGGCTGTGATTTACAGACGGCAATGTTGCAAAGCGTCAGTCTCCACGGTTCATCTAAATATAGAAGACTAATGGAATTGAGATAAATTCAACAAGCTGGCAAACATTGTGCCATCCGCGTGACCCACGTTGATCGCTAGTTTCATGGCCGTTGGTAGATAACGACATAAAAGGGAGAAGATCTCCATAATCTGCAATATGCTTTCTATTATACAATAAGCCATTACCTAAGCTTCCAGTCTTAAGCCGTAAGAAATTAACTCATCACGGTCGAATATGAAAAAAATAATTGACTATGATTTCTTACGGCTTAAGACTTGAAGCTTAAGTAATGGCTTGTCGTAAAAAGCTCATATAAAAGCAACACGGCAGTTTTCTAAGAAATACGCGAAAAATTTAAACGACGAACAAACGTTTCTATATATTTTTTGAGTGATACAATTTTAATGATTTCTTTAAACTTATCTTTTTGAGTGACACACAATTTTAATAATTTTATTTATGAAATAAAGTTAGTTTCTTTACAATTTATATATGGAATAGTATTTTCTTAAATCATTCATGATAATAACTCGAAAATCATATATTCTGTATTGTGTCACTTTTGAAGTAGGTAAAGGATGACATACCTACCTATAGTTGCCCGTAAAAGTTTCATTCAGCGGAAAACCATTAATTTTTAATTTCAAGTAACTTTGTTATGTTTGTGTGTGTGTATGTGTGTGTGTGTGTGTGTGTGTGTGTGTGAGAGAGAGAGAGAGAGAGACTTTAAGTTGTCAAATTTGAACAGTAAACAAAGTCAAAGTTAGTTTGAACGAATACGCTTCTGCATTTCGATGCAGAACTTTACGAAACATCCTGTTTACGGCATTCATTCCTTTCTATTATGTGTACGCATGACATCACGAAACGTTATGCAAACGAAAATTCTTGCAGACCAGCTTCATAAATTTACAGCGAGAAGTTTATCAAAGCGAATGGAAAAGGATTGTCGTTCGCAAGCTCACATCACGAAAGTTCCCGCGGACCGCTGATTTCTCGTATTTATCAATTTCACGAGACGCTCGGGGGATTTTTTTTTTAGTAGATAGCGACGAAGCGAGTTTCCATCAATTCTACGACTTGTGTGTTCTGAAAGTGCGGCACTTATGAGTAGAAAGGACCTGCCATTTGGGCGGAGGTCTCTATGAAATGTTCTGTTGGAGATTGCGCGCCGATTCGGCGCGGAAATAAATTGCGGCGACGTCGAATCGCCCTTAATTCCATTTTCATCTCGAGAGATCAACGCATCTCGCGACAGAGAGGTGCGAGATACAAGTTCCGAGTAATCCCACTGTACGCAACCTATATGTCAGAGCAGTAAATCTTTCTGAGTATACATAGTGATTAATTGTCCGATTAACTGCACAAAGGACGAGATGAAATTAACAACGAGTGTATTTATTTCTTTCTTTTTCACGCGAAATGGCTTTCAAGTTTGTTCTCGCGAACGTTTGTGTGTGCAAAATAGCTGATAGGTAAAAGAACCCGTATATCGTTTTTTGTTTTGCAAGAACAGTACATGAAATAAGTGAATCACCACTATCGAAAACTTCTTTTGTTCAGAAAGCACAAAGCAATGCGACGATATTAATAAAAACAATAATCAATTAACTATATGTATATATCAAGTATTTAAGGATATATCAGGTATACTATTAAATATCAAAGAATTAGCGATAACTCAATTCCTTGAATTAAATAATTTTGTTTATTTTTAATCTCTGTGTGTTAAAATGTAAATTAATTCATTTCTGTGATTTGTTTCAAAGTACACAGCATTCTTATTAATATATGGACTTTGTAAGTAATACATTGAATCAAATTTAATGCATTTTCTTGAGTTAAATTTAACTTCATTGTTTCAGTGAAATTAATGAGTGTAGGAGCAATGATGCCACGACCTGTAGAAATGATTGAATATAACTCGAATAGAGTATTGTATAATTTAACATTATATTGGGTTGGAAGAAAAGTTCTGCAGATTTTTAATATAAAATTTAACATTATGAATTTAATAGTATAGTCTTTTTAAAACATGGCTGAAATGAAAAATGTATACTTTCCACATAAAAATAAATGTTATATAATATGAATAATTTAAGCTTTAAAGAATATAAATTAAAGAATATGAAAATAACTATAAGAGAAAGAACCAATAGTGGATGCGTACTACGTATTTATTTTTTTAACATGTTACATTATTGTCATAAATTTAAGTATACATACATTTATCTAGTATCACTTTTATAGGTATTTTTTATATTCTTTTGATGAATGTTATTACGTAAAACAGTTTAATAAGATCAATATTTGTATTTAATAATACAATATTATAGTTTAAATAAAACCTTTTTTATATTTTATTTTAATTATTTTTTCAGATATGTTTACCTATTGAAATAATTTTTAATCCAGCTTCTAAATCCGCCAAACCTTTTATATTAAGTACAAGTAGGAACAATGTAGAGAAATTGCAATTCTTCATAATTTCTTCATTTTGTTAAAAATTTTTTACATGTAATATTTTTTTAATTATTTATAATATTTATTGTTAGAAGTATCAAAAAATACAAAAAAAAAACAATTTATTTGAGAATTCAAAAAAGTTTTCTTTTATCTAATACGGGTAAATAACAATCTGAATTAGATTTGTCGTCTAAAAGTGATAAATCTAATATATTAAATTGCTAACATTAGGTTAATGCGGAAAATGTCGTAATACGGATATAGGCAGAAGGTAATGGCAATCATATCCTTAATCAGTCTTCGACGTGAGACGTTATTGGGTTCTCGACCGACACATGGATGTGAAGATGGTTTCGAGCCCTAAATCGAGGAGAATCATAGGAAACTAGAAGGTGGGGAGGGTCTATCGATTTCCCAAGCCCGGAAGGTCTAGCTTTAGGAGGAAGAGGCTTTCCTCGAGAGGTTTCTCTCGTTATTTCCCTTTCGCACACAAACGCGGAGGAGGGTTACTAGGAGGAATTCATCCCGCGGTAAGAGAGGCGACCACAGAATATCTTTTTGCCGGTTTCTATTTTCCGGGAAAGTCGCGATTTCTCGAATAAGCCTGGTTTATGAATCGCAGAGAGATCGCAGGGAAAGACGCTCTGCAAGCTGAGGAACTGTAAAAAGTCGCGAAGAATTGGACCTTCCTTTCTTATGAGTTTCATTTTGTTTTACGAGTGTACTTTAAGACACTCGTGCATATTTCACGATGTCATCGCACAATTTAATTGTCGGGACCGCCAACTAAATATTTGGCGACGCTTGATATTTTATTTAATCACCGACATTTGCTCTGTGTTTCTTGTTTCACTTCAACAAATTGCACGTTGCGATAATATAAAATGTTTAATTATGAAGTACGTAACAGTATATGTAATAAACAATACTAACTCGTAGAAATAATTTTCTATCTTGTATATGACACGAGATGTTTAAACAACAATATGATAACGAAAACAGTTTTTAATTAAAGATCTGCTTGCGATATTCTTGTTAGACCTTACATTCAGTTTTTACTTGTAAGAAATCTCGTATATTTGATTAAACTATGAAAGTTATTTGATGAAAAATATAAGTGAAAGAATTTCAGAATTTTTACAATTTTTATATCTCATAACTTTTATAACTTTAATAATTTTATAATATTTTTTTAATTAGCCTTATTTAACTTTTTTTATATATATACAGGAAAATTTACTAAATAATTAGAATTGCTCAATTATTAGTTCATCACAACTTTAGTTACATCAAAATAATTTTAATTATTTTACAATTTTATAAATTTTCTAACTTGTAAATAGAATATCGAGAGTCCTACTTTTTCTCAGCTTTCTTGTCAGATTTCAATGGTCGAAGGAAGTTCTTTGTGAGTACGCAATACGTTCTGCAAAGCGTAAGTTCTCCATGAAAGTTACAAAGCGAGCGAGTTGATGTAACGTATGGATCCGTTTGTTGTCCTGTTCGCCGAATAGGGAAGCAAAAGTAACAGTATTTGCTAGATTCCGAGAAAAACAACGATGTCATATTTTACTAGCGATCCTTTCGCGTCATCGCCAGAAGTTTCTTTCACTAGGTTTCACTATCGGCGATTGAAGCTTCTTCCGACCTCATGCTCTATTCTGCTGTTCCCTCGGCGAGGATCTCCTGATCCCCTTATCCTGAATAAACTTCATTTGATGGAAGCAAGGAGTAATTTTTATGGGCAATCTTAAGCGTCGTGATCGACTTACGATAATGGGACTGATAATGGAATTGGCTGCGGTTATTGCAAACGATGTTATAATAAGTTTATGATAATTGATTCGACAAGAAAATTATTAAGTCGAAACATAAAGAAAGTATTGCATATAAAGTGCGCTGTTGTAATATAATTTTATTTAGGTCAAAGTTTTTTTCTATACAGTATTTTTTATATGTACTAGTAGATCAAAGGAGAAATGAAAATTAACTCTGAGTTAAAGATATTTTATTATTCTTAATTTTCATGTGTGTTAAAATATAAATTAATCCGTTTTTTCTGGTTTTTTAAATATTTATATTTATATTTATAAGAAACAATAATTTTATTTAATTACTTGTTTTATTGAATAAATATTTATTTACTGTAAATAAATGTTTGCTTACGATTAGTATTAATAATGATTAGTATTATCAAAGAAATACGTATTAAGATTTAGCAATTTCTTTTTAGTGTGTAATTTTCTTTTTTATCGTAATACCAAAGCGTTATATCTGACCATAAAATTTTTTATGTTTCAGTTTTTAGCCGAGGGCGATCATGACAGGAACATACCGGAGATCGGTGAGTACATCTAGAGTGAATAATGTTTCCTATTGATTTCATCTTCTGTTATCTATTAGCCTTTCTTTTTTTGCTATATTTGTAAGATTATTCTCGTTATATCTATACTTGAAGTTTATTCCAAACATTTCATTTTGCTGTAAATTTGTGAACTTTTTTTATCACTAAATAACTTAAATAAGGTAACTTCAAATTTATTTGCATCAGCTGACCATAAAATTACCAATGCAAAAGAATAGTTTAGTGACAAAGTGAATTCCAATAAAAAGAAAATGCTGTTATAAAAATGTTTACAACACATTTACAGTATAACTAAAATAATATGACAATATCTACACGAACACACAATGAACATACATATGGCATGTGTTACACATAGACGAGAAATACATATATACCGCCGATTACTTGTCAAAGTAACAAGAAACGATAGCTTTCCTGTGTCAAATGCACTTAGCGTAATTTAAAAGTATCGCCTACTGGCTTTACATATTGCCAATAACTGGCCACATGAGGATTAAACCAACGTGACATGCATATTCAGGAATTATTACGCTGTTAACTGATAGGATCAATCTCCATAAATTTTGCGTTCGGTACACAGAGAGCGACAAATTTTAGAAGAAAATGCATGCGAAGGCAAAAATCCTTTACCTTCGGTTTAGCGTAAGATATTCGGCGGGTGATAAATCGTCGCTATCGTATCGAAAGTTCAACATTCTTATTCCCCGTAGCCAGGAAACTCTAAACGCACCGCATCGTGTGTTTCGTACACACATCGTTGATCACAATGAACGATTATCTGTGCACACCACGCGGGCGGGGAAAATAGCCGTGGCGTCTTACGAAAATATTTATGGAGCGGTATCGAGCGTCTGAATTACTTTTCAAGATCGACAAAGAAATATCGGTGGAAATATTTTGGCAGAGAATCTCGTTCAGCGGTCGCTTATATATTCGCGCGTTTATTAAAATCTCACTCGCTTACGCTCTGCTTGGATCTCATTAGAATTCGAGGGAATTCCACGTTGACGACGACATTTGAAGATATAATTACCGCGGCGCTCTTCATTCTGCGGTTATATGTTCTATATATTTTTTTAAATTTATTTCAAGCTCTTTTTTCAGGAAATTACGGAGATCCATTTTTAAAGCTCTCATTTTAAGCTGAGAAACTATAACGTTAATAACTTCATTAACGTTATTAACTTCGTTCGCGATACGCTTGTTAAAGGATATTTCACGTGTAGTCATCGAATATTCACGCATCGACAGCTGACAATGGTCCGTTCAACCGCGATACCGTCCTCGTTATTCACGCATCATTTGTTTCGTATCCCAGTAGGTCTCCCATTATATTCCTGATATCCCGTCAGAAACGTCAGCACATATCGAAGAAAAGGAACGCGTAAGACATACAAAACAACAAAGTGAAAGTATCCTCGTGAAACTGTTTCTACGAAACGTACATTAAGATAACGAGATTTTTATTATGCAAATCTAATAAATTTTATAACATAGATTTATAAAATTTTTAATTAAAGATACATTAAAGATGAAATTATAATGTAAGATAAAGATTTAGATAGATATTGTATTATTGAATTTTATACCAAAAAATATTATATGAAAATTTCTAACAAATTTCTTGTAGTATAATAATTTCCTTGGTAAAGTTATAAAAACGCAATTACGGAATTATGAAATAATCACATAAAAACAGAGATAATTGAGAGAATGCGCATAATTTCTAATCCGTTCTACAATTTATTTTGGTAAAATACAATTAAAATGATGAATCATTGCATAAATAATAATTTATTTAATTAACAAATACTAGAATAAATAACGGAGACACTATCTTTTATAAAATTCATACTATTATTAATTATTAAAATACATATATGAATTACAAACGCAAACATTTTCAAATAAATCACTGCGTAGGAATTATATTTTCGACGCGACTCTCGCATATATTTCAAGGGTATTTCATCATAAACAATTTATTGTCGTCCAATACTCAGAATGACGATTCAATGAGATTATAATTGCATTGTAAATATCATGACCGAGCAACACGATTGCTTTATGGAAGATATATAATTGTGTCAGAAGGATGAGTCCACGTTGAATTCTAATGACATCCTCGACATGATTCTGAGTTATTTTAGCCGTGCGGCTTCTGGCGGGTGGATGGACTCGCTCGTTAGCTTCCGAAGCCGCAGCTTTGTAACCCGAGGTTGACTTCCAATTTGCTCAGTACGTGGACATTCGGACATACAAGCCGAAGGATCACGTTCCGACCGGTTTCTATTTCCGACGATTGTTTACATAGTTCCCTGTGAATTGCTACTTTGCATACCGGGTGCCTGTGCTAGTAAGGCTAACATGGCACCGGCATTACAGGAACGCTGAGCTGCTGTGCTCTCTCACAGAGATATTACACATTCACGATGTCCGAATGCAATTGATCCCGGCGAATATCAGGAGTATTAGTTGACGATTCAAGCCTTAATTATACAAAACAAGTGCAAATTTTCATCGGCAAAAAGTTCAATTTTTATCTACTTTATCTATCAAGTGTACCATCTAATCAATTTAACTTATTATTACACTCTAAAGAATATATGGATGTAACATTGTGGGTGTTAAATAATTCTGTTTTTATTCTTACCGTAATATTGATATAAACATTAGCATGTGATTATTAGTATCACGGTGTAAATTTTATTTTTTCAGAATGGAATTTTTCTGTTATAGTACAAAAAAAATAGAAAGATCTTGTTTTCTAAGAGCGGTCGAGATTGTCGAATTAGAATTATAATAGATTCTGAACCCAGAATTTTAAAATTCAAATTTTAAAAAATAATCTGTTTATTGTAAAACTTGATTTAGGATTCTTATATGATATTGTTGAATTTGAATCCCTTACGGAAGTAAAATACTAGCTAATTTATTATACTAGCCAATATTGGTCCATAGTACGCGGATATTTATTACTGAAAGCCATTTATTACTGAAAGACAATAATTCATTGCTTATGTAGAATATTAAAACAAACAACAGTACTTTCAATATTTAGAATAAATTAATTACTGTCTTGTAATATTAAATTGGCCAGCATTTCTATAAAGGATGTAGCAAATGTCGAATTTCAAAAAGGTAGTAATCTCTGATGAAGGAGGATCACAGAGCTCATAATGAGAGTTTGGAAGTTAGTTTAAAACTTATAGTATCAACTGTTTGTATAGTACTGATGAGCTTTAAATATAGTGAAACCAGAAACTTGATGTTACTCTTTCTTTACAATTAAAAATTCTTTAAAATCAAGCCTTTGAGCAGATTAATTTCTTTAAATTTTGTTTGCCATACTAATTTAACCATTAAAAATTTTTTATTTCTGATCTGTCTCAATTTGAATATAACATTATCAAATTACCTCAGTGGTCAGGTTTTATAATAGTCAAACAAACAATTTACTAGTATAAAATAAAAAGGAATAATCCCCAAAGGATTAATACCATGGTTTAAAACTCATGGTGCTAAATTCACATATTGATGTTTATATTCCACATTGATATTTTTACATCGATTCGAGGAACATAAAAGTTTTAGAAGAATATGCCAATATGAATGCTTGTACGTTTTACAAATTGCGAACATATCCTCGCGATATTGTAAGAATTTGCAATTCTAACTTCGGCAGTACTTTATCTTGTGAATGATCGCTTCACGGAATAAAGCGCTGCGTTATTAATGCAACACAGCATTTTTTGCGCTCGAAAATAGACTCGACGCGAGAAAAACGAGAAAAGGCAGACATCTGTATACGTAATAGCCTTTCCTAAATATGCATAAACTTATGCTTCGGTAAATTCATCGTACGAAGGTCCAACATTATAGTTTTTCTTGTCATGCAATAGACAAAAATATCGACAGATCCGTTGGAAACAGGGGCTTTATCTGTCTCTCCTGACACACGTTTCTAGTTGTCCGCGTGAGAATTCTCGTCGAGGTTCGTTTAGCAAGAAGCCTGGTCGCCCTCGAACATTATCCCCGCACATTATCCCTCGAAATTTTTTCCCTTGAAATGGTCCATCAACGAGATTGTAACGGGAACTGACTCGATGGTTCAGAGAAAGAGAGACACATCCAGCTATCGGATGTCTAATGACCAAAACTTAGTTGGCCGTGTTCGGTTCTCTCCATTCACCTTTTCCATCGTGGCTAATGTACTTTTTTACCGGTTCCTAAAACACTTGCCATCCTAAAACACTTTCCTTGAAGTCACATTTCTAAATTCCAATGATTATGTTAAGCAGCGTCTACAATAAGATTTTAAAGCGTAAATTTAAAGCTTAATTTAAGCTTCAAGCTTTAAGCCGTAAAAAATTAACCAATCATTGTTAATTATTTTCTTTCTACACATTCTACTGTGATTGATCAATTTCTTAGAACTTAAAGTTTAAAAGTTAAGTGTTACACTTTAAAATCTCATTGTAGACGCCGCTTTTTACAGACGAGATCGTCATCTTTAACTTTCGCCGATTATACAATTATTCTGTTGTTTTTGGATGTTTAATTTTCAGATATTGATTTTTATCAAACTTTAAATGAATAATTAATGCGTGTGTGTGTGTGTGTGTGTATGTGAGAGAGAGACAAAATTAATATCTATATCATTTCTAGAGAACTCGAAAGCAATTTGTGATTAGCTCTACATTGAACTTACGTTTAACACTGTCGTAATAGACAATTAATTTTAAAATATGCATTTTTTTTCTCTCTTTCTTTAAAACTTTTTAGTTTTTAACTCGTGTCAATTCTTGCGAGGATACGATATGTTCTCAAAAGATTAATATTTATTTTTAATAATAACAGTTTCAAAATTTCATGCACATGTATTTTTAAAGATATAATATATCTTGCAACAGATGTACATATTGCGTAAAATAATTGAAGAAAGAATATATTTTAGTATATATTTTTTAGCGAATAAAACTAACGCGTATTTGGTTTACATAATACTACATGCAATGTTATATCGTGTAGCAAACCGCACATAATTGTTGCAAGAAGTTCTGCGGATCATTAGGAGTGCAAATTCTATTTCTTCCTTAAAAGCCAAACAGGTACTACAACATGTGATCCCCAATGATCAAACGATGATAGATGCGCCAATCCTCTCCTCCGACTGACGTGTGAACTTCCGAAATCGATTTCTACCCTCGTCTCTCGATGTCCCAGCACAACGTAACGCGATTTCCCCATTAGCTTAACCGCGGACGAAGTTAACCAGAATTCGGAGAAGTAAGACCCCTTGCACGAACTGCAACGTTATCGACGTCGCTTTCACGTCCTGTCGCATCCTGTCAACCGTGACTTGGACGAATTTATATCGAATTGCCATGCCAAATATCTGTTAGTCTAGAAGTGGAAAATAGGACAGACAACGTCGAGAAGTCCTCGCAATTTGTTTACCACATGCGTCGCAGGGCGTCGGACCACGAGTGATGAATTGTACGACAAATTGAACGCAGATTAAACCGCGTTCCATCGACTGTACGAGTTAACGAGATAATAATCAAGTCAGAAACCCCCTGGAGTTTCTGAGGGATGCGCGTCTTAATTGGGAAAGTTTTCGCGAAGTAAGGAACGAGTTGACCATCAGGGTCGTCTCTATTAGACATTCAAGGATAAATAAAATGAAAGTAATACTGTGAGAAAATGAAATTTATGTAATCAAGAGACACGGTAGTGTCTCGCGCCAAGTGAACGCGAAGCGCGAGACTGCACGTGTATCTTTACGCGAGTCGATGAGTTCCGTGTACCCGAGATTATCGGATCTCACAATAAATGGCTGAATTTATCAACTTTTACATATTATTAATTTAGTTTTATCGTTTAAATTATATTATAAATATGTTTTTATTGTCTACGTACCCTACGAAGGAAGATATCTCGATGTGAAGTTGAAATGTCAAAAATTTTAACATCGGAAATGTTATCCGTTTCACGTTTTAAACGGCAGACGGCGCTTGCTAGCATATTTTATTTTATATCGATTAGCTGTCAACGTAATGACATTAGATAGATAAAAATCAGCGATGGCAAAGGAGGATTTTTGTATCCTATTAAAGCAATGTAAAGTTCACGGAAAAAGTGTTCGAGGCTATGCTTTGAACTGTACTGTCGCCTCTCAAGCAATGCCGAAGAGGATAACGAACGCGAAAATCGCATGTCTAGACTTGCAACTTCTCGTTGCAAAAAAGCTGATCTGAAAAGAATTGCTAAAGCTACAGGTGTGCAATTTCTAATTTCGCTAATCAACATAGAAGGAGAGGAGAGTTTTGATGCTAGTTTTATATAAATTCTCACGGAATTATAATTAGTACCTAAGATACAGTTCGATCGTTAAAGGCATTTTATTGGTTGTGTTTCTCACGGTCTTATAAGATTTAATATTTAAATATTGTTTC
>NW_017275304.1:1222054-1233384 GCF_001594065.2 Cyphomyrmex costatus | reverse complement strand
ACTCTTCATATTGTTTATTTTTATATAACGAGTCCTTATTTCTTTTTCTATTAATTTCTTATTATTTTTCATATTCGGAATTATTTAATAACCATCTTATTATTGTATATTTTGAGGTCTAGCAGCGCCAAGTTTTTGTACTTTTACTTTTTGAAATAAAATATGTTATATATGTGTCAAGAAAATATATTCCTTTCATAATTGGCGCAATCTAAAAAGATTTCATTTTATTTTTTGAGGCTAACACACTTGGCGCCTTTTTTTCCTTTTTTTTAAAAAGGTAATTTTGTTGAGATATTTTAATTACACGGTAAAATAATTATAAAAGATCTATTTTATAGTTGTTACTGTTATATAATTAATAATTAATAATATAATTATATTTATAGTTCTATATATAAATATTAAATACTTTTTCCTCAGTAAAGTTTTCTTTCTAAAACTCGATTAGTCTCTTTCGCTTACTGGAAGATTTTTGCCCTATAAATTTTATCGGTATTTTTAACCGTCAAATTGTTTTGTGTAGAAAATTTGTCTTTGTATCAAAATTATTAAATAAAAATTCCTTAATGATCAACAAATAGTCATCCGAATTGTTGATCATAATAATTATTGCATTGATTTGTCTCTCATTAACACATAAAATAATAATTCAATGTCGCGCGTACAGGCGTTATAAGCTATCGGATAATTCACTATTGCAATGCTCGTTTGTCATTCTCTATTGGCATCTGTAACAGGACGACTATTGCGTAGGCGGGATTATGTGCTATGATTCGATAGATTTACTGTCATATTAGACAGCTCTCTCGATTTTCGAGCTCATTGAACAATCCCATAACGTTTTCATGGATAATCTGACGAAAGCATCATTTTTTATCAATTCTATTAATTCTACTTTTATTGATTCTATTATTTATATCATGCGATTTAAAACACAGCTGTAAATTTACAGAAATGTATATTTCGTTAATGACACTTACGTAAAGTCCAATAGAATTGATTTGATGTTATTGTACATAAAATTTTGAATTATTGTCAATGACATTAACTTTAAATGAAAACATTTAAGGCTCTATTTTAAAACAAAAAAAAAAGGAAAAAGGAGCTAATGAGCTTAATAAAATTTTTGTACTAATAATTATGTTTTATTTCAAAAATAGTCGTATAAACTTAATTTTGCATATTTCGCAAATGATTTGATAAATAATAAAGTCATCTGCAGTACGATGGTCGAATAATGATAATTTACAAAATAGAATAAAAATGAATAAAAATAAATAAAACAATAAAAATATTAGATAGTACAGATGTAAAAATATATATATATATACATATAATACTAACAGTTACAATAATAACGATTGAATTGTTCTCATATCGATTAAAATTAAAAAATTCTTCGTCAAAGTTTAAAAATCGTATTCTGGTTGATCTCAGGATTCTAATTGTATATCATTACCCATGATATTAAAATTCTGATAAGAATTGAGAGTCAAATGATATCAATACTTGTAGGAACAAAAGTTAATGCGTGGCTCATAGATATGATATTGTTCATTTACATGTATTTGATTTATATTGCAAAAAAGTAGAATTTGAGCGCTTTACTGCGCTCGCAGTTTATAAGGACGCGAGGCAATTTCTCTCGATCGCTGTTAATCATTTTCATTATACGCACTAATGGCCTGTGTTCGTTTACGTGATAGTGTTCATTACGAATAGCAGACACGGGCTGCACCCAGCTGTACCTCTTGACAAGCTTTTATTTCATCATCGCATTCACGGATTGTATAATAGTAAGCATAATGATAAAATATTATTATTGAAATATTTTTAATAGAAAAATTAACACTAATCTATCAATTTGCTGTTTAATAGAAAAATTAATACAGATCCATCAATTTGCCGTTAAATTATTTTCTGATATAATAGCAAAAAAACTCTGTTTAAAAGTATATCAATTAATATTGTTACAATTAAATACATATAATGAACATATATACAAATATCAAATGATAAAAATAAAAGTAGTCATTACTTAGTACTAAAAGAAATTAATTTGATAGGTCAGATAAGTTTATATAAAGATCGAGTTAAGGTGTAACTAGTTTAACGCTTTTAAAACTACTGCTGTCACAAACGGTAACGAAGAGAAATGGCCTTTCGATTTGCCTCATTAACTGCTTTTTTTTGATCCGGTGAAGTCAGGAAGCGCTCTACAAACTGCAATTAAGTAAGCAAATCGTTGGCACGAAAAAAAGAAAGATAGTAAAATTTCGCAGATTGTAATAATAGTAGCGGACCGATTAGACGGGACGTCTCCTCGCTGCGTTAAGTTTGATGAATATCTCGTTGAGCATGTCGCATAAGAGGATGTTTGGGGACGTTGGCTAGTCGCCAATCAAGTACCCATACGCGTGTTCACGCGAGGTGATTCATTAAGAGTCACGGTCGATGGCGTTCATTTATTTCGGCGGTCGTGTAAGCGAACCCGTATAATTAAACGGCAAAAAAAAAGGAATCGCTCGACCGAAGAAGAAAAACTAATCGATCGGCCGCGCTATTGTAATCTCGAGAGATTGAATGTGATAATTGTGATTATTATTGTACAGCTTTTTCGAATGACACTAAATTCCCATTTTTGGATCAATTTTCACTGTGAAAAAATTACGTGTAAAATTACAACAATTACAGTGAGTGATCTTTTGTGACCCACTATTAAAAATTTATATTTATACACACGTATATAAATAAAATTACAATTTTTAAATAAAGCTATTCTTCTTTATAATAATTAAACAATTTGAATGAATAATTGAAGTTAAGTTTATAGAAATGTGTACGCAATAATTCGCCAACGAAATTACTTACCATTTTTCTTAAGTTATGTTATGAACGTAAAAATGTGCAAGCATATTGTGTGTGATATTACAACGTTTTACATACACACATATATTGGTATGTATGTATATATTACAAAAATTGCACATTTATATAAAGACTATGAAACGTATTGTACTACCGTTATATATTATATAACTTTCTATTAGTATAAAAATATAATTACACTTTACACAATTATATAAAAAATATTAATTTTTGCAAAATTTTAGATATTTTCATTATAAATTGTGTAATTCTTACATATATTATTTACATAATTTTACATACTTTTTTTACAGAGTATCGCCATTTTTTTTTTCATCGAAAGACTTTTCTTCGAACTTATATAGATTTAAAAACGCGCATTTCTCAAAGAAGTTCGAGGAGTACGATTCTATATTGAGAGAATAAAATTATTTTACGATTGCGAGAGCTTTGTAGCATCAGAAAAAGCATCCTATTCACTATTGCAAGTACGCAAAATGTTATAGGCTGCTTCGCACAGGATAAACCGCTGAATAATATTGTCTTCAAAGGAACATTTTCCAATATCCTTCCAGCAAAGTTAGGCGAACTCATCTCGCGAAATAGTCCTTAGATTGTATCTTTGATATATGTTATCTATCGCGCACAGCGAACGCAAATGTTACACTTGGAAGTTAGAAAGATTAGGTATATGTAAGTTAGAGAGTAGTATATATTTATTCAAACTCTCTTGTACTTAACTAAAATAATATTGTCCGCGATATAGATGTGGAATAAATGCGAAATGAATCGCTTATTCAGAAACTCTATAAGTTTAGAAATCTAACTTTTGGAAAACTCAAAAAACAATCTAATTTTTACAACTGTAGTAAAAATAATTAAAAATATGCAAAATACATATATATATATATATATGTAAAAAGTAATTTATTATTAAATATATTTTTATGAGAATAACAGTCTTTTTAGTAATGGTATCTAGAGGAAAAGAAAGCTTGATTAATGTAGTTTTTAAACGAAATTGTGTATTTATCTCTCTCTTGATTCTGAATCTCCTAATTTTGACAAAAATTAACTCACGAAATTTCTGAAATGACCGATTCAAATGAAAAATTGGTAATTCTGAACAGATCTGCAGTGTTCGGTCGGATGAGCGGTGTAACGCGGACAAGTAGACATTATTCTCGTATTATTCGTACTCGTTCTTCTACACTATAATTTTCTTCATTGTGATTCTCTTCATTGTAAATGAGATAGCAACATTTCCTCGTTATGTGCAGTCAGAACGACAACGTCATTTTCGCGTCGACGCTTTGCAATAGCTGGGCATTAAATGACTCGTGGGATACGTAAAGGGAAAGTATCCGGAAGAACGTGGCCAACGTTTGACTGGGTAGAACGAAATTAAGTTTTCCGGACGAGAATGTGCGAGTCATATTATCAACCATGGAATTTCTCATAACGTTTCTTTTATTTTTCCATTTATACGATCGGAAGGAATCTGGTCATATGAAAAGAAGGCGCTGCGAACACCCTCGAGCGAGATACTTCGCTCGGTGTGAAATTCCAGAATGGCATTATTCCTTTAACGCAATTCAGACATTTATGACACGATAAATTATCATCCACTGCGCACGAATGTTCATTACGACTCGTTCAGAACTCGTTATCATTTTCCCTTTATATATACTATCCTCGTTCTTCATTTAACACGGCATCTTGGAAACAAACATAAATCGTACATCATCTAAGTGATATCTGAAAGAGCTAGTAGATGAGGAAGATATATGAAGATTATAAGCACAGTGGTACAAATCAGCGTTTGAAATATTTCAAATTGTATTGAAATCTATGAGCAATTTATTGAGCAGTTTATTACTTTCTAATAATTTTAAATAAAACAAGAAATAAATATTGTTTAATGTCTATATAAAAACATTGAAAAATCCTCATATCTAACATTTTTTTTTCTATGAAAACTAATTACTTTATAATATAATCGTATAACCTTTCACTTATTATTACACTGAGAGAAAAGTGACTACAGTTGCGTCCTATTATTCACTGCAAATAAAAATCTATAATTTATGTTACTGTATAGGTGTAGATGTTCAGTATTCAAATGAATAATGGAATACAGCTTATAATTGTATATAGTAAAATAATTGGTTAAAAAGCTATATTTCTATGACTATTATTATCAGAATTTAGGGGCGGGGAAGAGAAGAGGTGGGATGGAACTCTCTTTGCATGAAAAGCAGGGAATGGTATCAGATAGTTTTTAATATTGTATGCAATAGAAATAAGACGTTATTTTGTAAATGTTTTTATTAATAACTTTTTAACGAATAACAAGCGCTGGCTAAAACCTTTCTGAAGATCACTTAGGGTATAACCTTAACAATATAGATCAGGGTCAAGACGATCCGAGCGGCTTTCCGTATACTGCATAATTACTCATATAGCATTTTACAAGATATTTCTAACATTGTATTTTAGAGAGCGTAATATAAATTTGAGATTATTGACAAGTCATGCAATTTTTTTTAAATACTACTAATATAGCGACTGAACGTAATCGCCTTGTGTCACTGATACATTTTTTATACCCGTTGAGCCAAAGTAAAACGATGACAGAGTGATATGAAGATTATTTCGCGCGCAGAAATTATTCGGCACACGATCAAGGTGTCCGATCCATCCGAGTGTGCTGGATGGAAGCGGCGTTAGTAAAATCTGTCAGGTTTTATCATCCCCGTGTCCCGGACACGCGACGCGATATATCATCCGTGCCTAACAGGACGGTTTCAGATTTAAAATTCGTAACTCGACGGAATCCTGCGGCGTTCCCCCTTCCTATGCTCGAGCGCGAGCTGGCTAGAACAGTTTCGCCCATTTCAGTGCTCTCTTTGCCGAACGACCTATTTTTCGAGCGATGCCGAAAGTAATCGGGTCATAGTAGGAAAAAAAATTGGAAGAGGAACAGCAGGATGAATAGCTTCGTTCGATCGTTGAAATTAAATTCATCTGTTTCTACGCGACACACGTTCCTTTCGGGGCTACTAGGTGAATCATTAATTATATGGGTTTTATCGCGAACAAAGAACAGAATAGAGATAGCTTTTCTGACTTTTCGAGAGCTGATTTTCGTGATGTAGTGTAAAGACTAACTAATATGAAATTGATCATGTTTCGAGCTTAACCGCGACTCGATTGCGAGCCACTTGTTTCGATAGCGATAGAAATCGAATTTCGATACCTTTTTTTAATGACACGTAATATGATTTTCATACTACGCGATTTTACAAAATATAGTCTTTTTTTGCTCAGAAAAAAAGAACGATTTTATTAAAATATACGGAAAGATTTTATTGAAGTATCTAAAATTTTAATTAGATATATAAATCTGAAAACAATTTTATTAGATCGTCAAAGTAATTAGGTAGGATGTTCAGCTGTTTGCTGGAATGTTAAAACTTTTTGCAGCATTGTTTATCATGCTTGAGATTCTTACGTAATTATTTAGACCTAAAATTTAAAAATTATTTTCTGTATTTACTTAAATTTTTAGATACTTTATAGCAAAATTGTTTTTCTATGTGTCTAAAAAACTAGATATACATCTGAAAATAATTTTGTTGGACTGTCACACTAATTATATGAAATTTTCAAATATCAAAGAAACCAATATCTTTGAGTTAAATAACATTTCGTTAGTTTTAATTTCTATATAAATAAAAATATGTCAAATCAATATAAATCAATTTATTTTTGTAGTCAGTTTTAAAATAAACAATATTCATATTAATGTATGCGCTTAGTTAGTAAATAATAAATTAAATTTGAGTCAACTATTATATATTTTCTGGAGTAAAATTATTTAATTTTATTGTTTTAGTAATTAGTTAAATTCACAACATATTAAGTAGAAACAATGGTGACCTACAGAAAAATGATTAAAAACAACTTAAATTATGTTATAACTTGCAGGCATTATAAATTTAGCAATGCAGGACATTCAAGCTGGTTGCTAGAATGTCAAAACTTTTTGCAGTTTTATTCATAACGCTTGAGTTTTCTACAAAATTATTTTAATAGTCCAACAAAATTATTTTCAGATTTGTGCCTATTTAAATTTTTGGATACTTTAGCAAAACTGTTCTTTCCGTGTAATTTCCGTGAGAGAGAATAAGAGAGATAAGGGATTGCTGTCGTATACAAATGGAGGGGTCGTTATCCATCGAGTTACACAGCACACACACACATACACACAAATTGCATTCGTTTATTGTACATAATGCAGTTACATCCATTTCATGGACTGGCAATCTTTCTTGTCCACTCACTCGTTATATTATGGAGTGAGTCACGGCATGGCGAAATTCGCGCCGAGACGCACGAAAGATCAAAGACCGCGCGTGTGAATATCCGCAGTCTTTATACTTCCCCCGATTACCACGTCGATTCACTTAAAATATGCGCTTTGTGCCGACGCATACCATATTACGGCCGCACTTTATAGCGGGCGTGGTTTAGTTTCGGCGGTGTAGTATCTGTAACTGCATACGTGTGTGAAAAGGGTTTTACAACATGGATTATATATAATACTAACGTAATATTACCGTAAATTTTAGTTTAATATATATTATAATACAATAATGTTCAATTCAGAAACAAAATTCTGTATATCTCATTCTTTGCGATTTAAAACGGATGTGTCAAAAACCACAAAAACGATTCTAGGAAGTATTTATGTTACATATTTGTAGAAATTTATTTTTTGTTATTTGTGTGTGTGCGAAATGTCAAAATATTTTAGCAATTCTGGTTCTGGAAAACAGTTTGTGTTTTATGCAAAATCAGGGATTGCGTTTCTCTCTTTCTCTCTCTTTCTCTCTTTTACTTTTATCTCTCTCCCTTTCTCTGTTTCCCTTTCTCATGTGTATCGCAAAATCAATCGTCAGTCGCTTGACACAGTTTGATTTATTGAATAAATATCGATTTTTCGTTTGATTTACAAATAAGCCACCCGGGAAAGAGGCCGACTCTCACCCCTTCTTCATTGAAATTCCCGTTACAGCAATGGCTTCGATAAATTCAACGCTGCTATGCAAAAAGTATAATTTATTTTGTTAATTTTTATAATCCACAATTTATCATAATATAGAAAATAAATACATATACATCAGTGGTTTTTCTCTTTGCGTCTATTGTTTAATTTAATATACGATAGCTCTGCATTTAAATTCCATTTTCCGCATAATGCGAGAGACCTTAATATCACGTTCCAGTGAAAGATAGTATGAAATGTTGATTAATTTTTGCTAAAGCAGCATGAAACTAATAACGCGTATCCTGTTTTTTTCACTATTTATCTTGATATACTGCGATAAAACATATCCTCATTTCACTTACAGTTTTTTTTTTTATTTAAACACGCCGTATTACATACTGTGCTATAATAATTTCCGAGAGCGCGCGTCTTTGTACATGATAAAAAACGATCGTCCAGATTAACGAGTATCAATTTTCAAGAGGGAAGATATAGCACAAAGCTTACAGGGACGAGAATGAACTCTGCGGAATCGGGGACGTTCTGCAAAACGACGAAACGTGCTCACAGTCTGGCAGGATTTCAATTTTGAATGAACACCTATCAACTGATCGGGACACGTGATAGGACATGCGATATTGATGAATATCTTTATAGATATCCACTTAAAACGTGCGTTTTACAATGATGTTAAAATAAAGTACGATTGAGATGAAGCGAGTTGGGGGATATTCGACAAACATTCGTACAATAATGCTTACAGTAAAGTAAATAGTTCAATGAATATGTGATAAAATATTTGCAATCAGCAGTATTTTTGTAATAATTATTTTTTAACATGGACACGCATATGCGTTCTGAATGTGATACATTTTGTTTCTGTTACATCTTTCTTTGTAATTGTTAGATCTCATAGCAGTGCAGTCCTGTTGACGTTTCATCTTTTGTTTATTATTGTCTTTTACATTTAGTTCGTCATCCTTTGTACTTTATCTGTATTGTGATGAACACATATAACAGTTATTACATTTAGACTAATAAAAATTGCAGAAAGAAAATTGCAGATAGAATTTTACTTTTAAGAAAGAGAGAGTAAAATTTAAAGAAATAGACCCTCGTTTTTTAAAGATTAAACAAAAATAAGCATGCTGTGTTATTTTTTACTGTATACTGTATACTGTTTAACGAATAATTACTGTCCCAGTTTTATCACTATTTCTTGTAAAAAATATAGGAGAAAAAACATCAGGAATTTGCCTCTTATCTATTATCTATTCCGAATTTACGTATTCGGAGCTCGCGAAATTGTCTCACAACAAGTTTAAATTTGAATCGGGTCACCGTTTCTTATCGTATAAAAGTTGCAAAATGCGACAGATTCAAATTACGTCTATTTCAGATTTCTCCTAACTTTCGAGTGCGAGGGAACGTCACATTTGCCGATACAGTAGATCAAGAGAAAGAAAGGCAGTGATAAGAAATATAAGAGACAACGACTGAATAATCGGCTCGTGATCGTACTCAGGTTAAAAATTCGAGAACTCGCGATACATAAATGCATCATGGCTCTGTTTTTAAACACCCTGCGCATCCGCATGACACACCGCAGTGGCCTTGACAAAGTGCCCCGCGCGTAATTTCGTAAAGAAGCGCAGAAGAATTCTTCTGCGCGCGGTCTTCTAAACGCTTTCGAGAGATCGAGTCTTTTACGGTGTCACGTTACACTCTGTCCACTCTTTTTCCTAGACTCGTAGTACCAAGACGGAATGAAGAACGTCGCCTCGTAAAAGCCCCGTATATTTAAGCTGGCGTCTGTTTATTTTCGTCTGACTCCCATTCGATTTCCCGCACCTTTTGTCCCTTTTTTCTTCTTCCTTCAGCAGATCTCCGTCAGATCTCACGGTGATATTTCATCTGTTCTCAGATGTTTGTGAAGAAGGAAGAAAATATCTGTTCTTCTCGACGTTTTTCAACAATATGTTCGCGATTTGCCATCGTCATTATCGGAGCATGAAAACGTGTGTATAGTGATACGATATAACGAGGGCTGTTAGCGACAAAATGCTTTATAGCACGTATTTATTTTTTTATATAAAAGAAGTCTTATAATTGGGGGAATACCATTGAAACGGAAATATAATCATTTTCTATATAAAAAAATATATTGCAAATATTTTTTTAACTTAATAATTGAATTTGAAACATTTTCGCTCTGTTTTTTCGTTTTTTTTTTCATTTGAAGGCCTACATATATCTCTAAATATATATATATTGATTCTATAATTCATAGTTATATTAATTTTTTGATTACATGTTTTTATTCTCACTTATTAATTAAAAATGTATCTGCATTTCTCTTTAACATTTAGTTACTTTATTTATTTCTTTTATTTTAGTTTTTTATATGTATATCAAGTGACGTGTAGCGTCGCGATGCCAAGTACATAAAATAAAAATACAATTGCTTGACATGATTGCTTAGATATGAAAACCGTAATTCAAAAATCTAAAAACACTTTTATTATATAATGTCATCGGTATCTTTCGATTGCAACCAATCCGAATAACAATTAATGCAGCCGGTACCGAGATCTAAAATATTTATAATATTAACTGTCTTGAATCTGATTTTAATTTGTGTAAATTACTTATATTCTAATATTCAGGTACGGCTTCAAATCAGCAGCTTAGCTATCGCCTAGTCTATTGTGGTGTAACTGATATGTGATATCAATATTACTGTATTCTTATCTTTTTAATGTTAACCGTACAGACAATAAAATTATTATTATTATTCGTACTATACGTGTGTGCGTGTGCGTGTGTGTTGATATCTTATTTTTTGATTATGTATTTTTCTTCTTATTTCATATTTTATTTACATACATTTTATTTATAATATTGCATATTAATTAATTATATAAATTTACTGTTATTTTTATTATTTATTTTCAACATTTTACTATAGTATTATACTGTAATGTTATTATAGTATACTATAACATTTTTTACTACAGATATTCAGTGCAGATATGAAATTATACGTAAAACATAACGTATGAATTGAACTTACTTTGAAGCATATTCCTTTTCTGAAAAATGTTACTTTTTTATAAGAGCCGCGAGAAAATGCGACATTTCTGCAATATGTGTGACCTGCTTTGCCATAACTTCACGTTGTAATTGCACTGCAACGTGCTCAAGGGAATGAAAACCAGAACGTGAAATGAGTAATTCGATTTGTGTGTGGATACCAATAATTTCAGAAACCTGGGACTTCCACTGGAATAATGTCATGTTTCTTGCAGTATGGAGTTAAATTCCAGAATTTAATATTTATAGTGTAAATAATATTCACCTCTCTCTCTCTCTCTCTCTCTCTCTCTCTCTCTCTCTCTCTCTCTCT
>NW_017275304.1:1099213-1222030 GCF_001594065.2 Cyphomyrmex costatus | reverse complement strand
CTCTCTCTCTCTCTCTCTCTCTCTCTCTCTCTCTCTCTCTTTCTCTCTTTCTCTCTTTTTCCTTCCCTTCCTTTTTTTCTGTTAAAAATTTTACTATCCATCCTATGCGTTCCAACACAATGGAATTGCTAAAACTCGATCATAAAATTAATTGTTGTAAATAAAAAGTTCACCTTTAAAAACATTTTGCATTACTCCATTTTTCTTTTCCGATCCTATTTGAAGGCTCATTAACGGTCTTTCCTCCCTCTCTTTCTCTCTCTCTCATTACCGCATATTTTCTTCAGAAAAGTCACATAACTTATCTGTAATTTAATATTATGTTATTAGACGCCTCTATACTTTTAAAATATTTTTGAAATATTCATGAATATATAATTTCTTTTTTACTTAACACTGGTGTGAATTTATTATTATTATTTGTTAATACATATTCAACAGTCAGTAGTAAGTCAAACTCTTTACATACACACGCACACATCTTTTAATTCGTTACAATTTTTGCATACTGTTACAGTTCAACAGTAGGCAACGAAAAATTTTGATTTGAAAACGATTGCATCGCGATAAATTCATCCAAGCATTGTAAATATAAATAGCATGCGACTTAAGGATTTTTCGTTTGATTTATATTTGGTAAAGTTGCTGACTTTGGTAATGTTATTTATTAAAGTATAATAACGATATTTTTATGTACATTTTTTTCTGTTAAAAATTTTACTATCCATCCTGTGCGTTCCAACACAATGGAATTGCTAAAACTCGATCATAAAATTAATTGTTGTAAATAAAAAGTTCACCTTTAAAAACATTTTGCGTTACCCCATTTTTCTTTTCCGATCTTATTTGAAGGCTCATTAACGGTCTTTCCAAGACTTTAATCTATAAAACTGAACTCATGAATAAGGACGCCGATTTCTGCAGGTTTCTCTGCAGCGAGAAATAAATAGGCGACAAGAGTGGAAGAAAGGAAGAGAAAATATCAGAATATGAGAACAAGAACAAATAGGTGAAATTTATCATACTCTTTGAGGTTTAATCTCTTAAAGCATATATGGAGGAGCTTGTTTGCAAAATAAAAGCCGCGACAGATTATAAATGAAAGGTATGCATAATCTGTCACATGCGATTTACGAAAAATGTATGAAATGCATGGAGGAAAGTAAACAATAATTAAAATAAAGAAGAAACGCAAAAAGCATTTCAAGAAAACAGTAGTAAGAAATAGTAGAAAATTAGAAATAATAGAATAAATTGGAGACAGTAAATAATGATAAATGCAGTGGAGAAATTTCATAATGCACGTCGTTGCATCTTTCTTGGTAATGCCAAATGTCCAAATCAGCATGTCGACGTTGCAAAAACCAACTAGCTAGCCGTTTCCATTGTAATTAACAACGTTTTCTTATCGTTCGTGTCGACAATTCTCCTGCGTGTGACTATAGTCCACCCTCGACTACCTCGTTAATGACCTATGCAAATACAACGTATACATTTTTCCTTAGAATTCGCGAATACACACATATAATAGTAATTTATATAATTTTTTTGCTCATTTTTAAAACTACATTATTCTTTTTTAATTCGTAATGCATTAGTGTAATTATAAAAATGTTAATTTTTCTTAATCAGTTTTTAAAAAATTATAAAATTTATTATGAACTTTTTATTTCAAAAAGTTTCTGTATTACACACTGAGAAAAAAGATGTAATAAATTTTAATAAATATTTGTTAGAATTATCTCGACGTTTACTTACGATGAATAAACATTTACTAAATAAAAAGAAATAATAGTTGAATTAAATTAATAATAATTTTGATATCAAAAAAATAAGTATATGTTTATGTTTAATAAATAAATAGCTTACGTTATTCAAATATTATCCAAAAAGGATAGTATTTTTTTGAAATATATCTAAAAATTTAACTACAAAAAATACAAATTTTGAAGTAAATTAGAATAACGAGGTTAAGGAGCCAAACCAGTTATTGATGCTTACAAGTTTGTTTTTAAAAGTGAAAATTGAAAAGTTGACATTTATTAATATTAAAAATAAACAGACGTTTCGACCTTTTTACATCAGGTCATCCTCAGTGTCACAAATAAATTTAAAATTATATACGATACGGTTCACGGAAATTGTTATAATATCCACATTCTCAATGGTACATCAAATTTAGAAATAATTTGGTCCAAGCATAATTTGTTAAAGCATCAAAATAATTATTATATATAAGACATTCAAATTGGTTATCAGAAAATCAAACTTTGTGCAACGTTGCTGCTCATGCACTATTAAACTCATGATGTCTAATTATATCCAATTTGAGTTGTTTATAATCATTTAAATAAGTCACTACTTCTCATATTCAATATGCCGTCACTTTAACTAATACAATAAAGTTAAACAATTTAGTTCAAGAAATATTATCAAATTTGGTTCAAATTTAATTTATTATTTACTATAATATGTTAATATGGATTTTGCAATTAAACACAGAAATGTATTGATTTACATTTTGTTTCACGTGGAAGTTAAATAACGAAATGTTACTTAACTCAAGAGATTGAGTTGCTATTGCTTTTTGATATCTAACAATATGCTTGAGCGTCCTACATAATCATTTTTAGATCTGTATTTAGTTAAGTTTTTAGATAATTCAGCGAAATCGTTCTTTTCGTAACGCATTCAATATTACTTTAAATACTGGAGATTATACGAGAAGTTATATGATCCGAGACATCCTCGAAGAATAGATTGCTCACGCGACACACCTGAATAATCGATATTGTAAAATTATTTATCGTACAAGTATGAGATGTGGCGTGCAACAGGTGCAACGGCATATGAGAAAGTCGATCACCAGTAAAGGCTACTATTCCGTAGTTCTGTTCTCGATCATCAATTAAGTGGCAGATTTCGAAATCCGATCCGGGGTAATATCATTATCAACTTACGTCGGCGAACCGGAATGCGGTTTTGAGCACCGGTGTTCACCGGCATCGAGTAATTCATTGATCAAGGAATTTTCTAGCAATCTCAACATACCTATCCGTAATGTCGACTCACTTCTCAAAGTCGACGGAGCTGAAATTCTAGTTTTAGATTCACGTTTTATTTCAATCTTTTGCTCTGATTCGCATATCGAGTAAAATAATTTCAAAATTCAAATAATAATTTGAGTTTCCTAAAGGTATTACATTGTATTAATAAAAAAAAAAGAAATATTAGCATCTTTTTTTGAGTTAATGAAAAAAAAATCGATCTTAAAGACTAATGTACTTTTGTGGAAAAACAATAAATTTGTCGACATGCTTATATAGAAAAGAGTTATAATTCTGATAAGGTGTATATATTTATATAATTATATACTACAATTTCAATAAAATTTTTTTTTAAATTTTAAAACTTATGTCATACATATACATACAATATATATAGTTTTAAAAGGTGTACCATGTTTGTTTTAGTCGTAAGCATAATTATAAGTGATTTCAATTGTACGAATTAACTAATTACAATAATCAAATATAAAAAAATTATGTGACTGTGATCAATTTTTATTTGTATTTCATGTGATTGATCAATTACGATTACTTATAATTATACTTACGCAACTATAGAATAGACATTATAATTGAAAGTATAACATGGAAAGAAAGTGTGAAGTATAGAAATTGCATATTCATTATCTCAATTAAAACATTTTTCCAATCCAGAAAGTATTTGAAAAATGCTCTACTAAAAAATTGCTAATTTTGAGATTTCTTACTTTTACGTTAACGAACGAATTATGTGTACCTATGAGATGAATCGAAAATTATATAAATGCGACTAATAATAGAAGAAGCGAATTTCTCGACAAAAGTTAAAAATACGAGACTCTGTCTGTGAAATTCTTGTCTACATGATATATTAAAACAAAGCTTTCGATCGAATAGTTCGGTATATTATGTGTAATCTACTGCGAACGCGTTTATTGTGTACAGTTTGAGGCATTTCCTATTTGAGTTTAAGTGACAGATTTTGAAACTTGGCTGAATAATTCCATTATCAACTTGTCGATGAACCGCAAAGCTTAAGCTTGTGGTTCTATTCCCCGCGGCGCATGTAATTTATCGAGAGACCAAATAACTCTCTTCTTTAATATACCTCTCATGCCAGTAGTCCGACGTATGGTACGTGTAAAGAATTAGGAACGTGAAACATTAATTTTCCGTTGGATAAAAGTTTGTACGTTGTTCGATAAAACGTTTAAGTATTTCTATACGCAGCAATTGTGAAATAATATTAATATATAGTAATGTTTAAATTTTCCATTAAGGTATAATGTCAATCTCATCCTTATAATACTTGTATGTACAATACTACATATTAATGTTGTTTCATATAACAACTGCATATATAAATTTTCAAACACATTTTATTGCAAGCAAAGACATTTCTTGTAATCTTACGCTTTGCAATTCAATTTTTATGCGCTCATTGCATTACAAAATCGAGAGAAACATCTTCAATACAAATCTCGGAATATGAGTTAGCTGTTAGCTTCGGCTTCCATCCTTTATATTTACTTGGAATGGGATACGCATTCACGTTTCTTGTACGGAGGCGGTAAAGACGTCACATGAACGATGAATTTTTCGAATCCCTCTCGATAATTTAGAAGGATGAAGTGAACTATCAGAAATTTACATAATCATAGTTATGTATTTATGTGTATTCTGTATGGGTTAATATAAACCATAAATTATTTATAATAAACAAAAATAGAAAGTGTATATCTCCGTAAAATATTTAGCTTGAAAAATTACTGTTGCCATTTTGTGCAATCTCAATGGACTTCGCAGTGAACATTTAATTCGATCGAAATTTTACATCAAGAAGATAATAACTTTCATAAATATTAATGTGCTATCTCATGCATTTTTAATACGTAATCGCCCATTCCGGCGACGTAAGCTCTTTGACGCATATCGATATGACTCTATCAAGGATAAGAAGCTTAAGTTTTTAACTTGTTTGTTATTAATACGCACAAAGAACACTGATAATTTATTTTTTGTTAAGAGGCATTACTTCTGTAAGATAATTAAACGCTACTCCTTTGTAAAATTGAGTTTCCTAAACGATTACTTAGAACTAATGCAGCTACGAAATTATGAAATAAATTGTCTGTACAAAATACGAATCGCTCGGTCTTTGAACGTACACTTAAGAACAATCAATGCCTCTATTGCGGTAATATACGCTCATTTGCTTTCTTGAATTTTTATCTATATTGTATAAAAAAATATAAAAAAGGTAACTATTTGAATAGTAATGCACGGAAAGAACCGTTTTGCTAAAGTATCTCAAATTTTAGTTAAATACAGATCTGAAGCTATCAAAATAATTGTGCTCAAACATAATGATAATGCCGCAAAAAGTGCAGCACTGTCATTATTTTGCAGACATTCTAGCAACCAGTTTGAGCATTCAATTTAATTATTTTCATGATTCAACCTAATTATTTTCAAACTTGTATCTAGCAGAATTTTTAGATACTTTAACAAAGTTGTCCTTTTAATGTGGTATTATTATAATTACGACAGACTTTAATACTGTTTCATTACACTGTAAAAAATAAAATGTTAATTTTAACTTAAAGTCCATTAAACGTCTTTAAATAAAAATTAACATTTAATTTTTTGCAATGTAGCAGTATCGATATAATTTATTTATTAAATTTAGTTGCACTGACATAAAACATAAAACCGTAATTTTTGTCTTAAATTTTGTCTTAAATGTTTATTGCAATCATATTTAAAACGTTTTATTATAATGCATTATATAATACACACAATGTATTTTATATTATCTTTTGACCAGTCATTGTTTATTTATTTAACTTTGCGATTCGCATAATATGTATACAATGAAACATAGATGAATAAATTTTCTTACGTTTTATTCTGTTCGCCGTAACATAAAGATCTTATAGAGCAGTTTCATTTCTATTGATTTAAATGCAAAACAGCAAATTACACAAATTCATTATCTTGTTTACAAAGCATACTGTCTCGCGGCTTTGTACAAATTATCTTGTCTTTAATAATCTTGTTTTGCGAACAGCGCCGTAGTGGCGCGAGTGGGGTAATGATGGTAGTTTGTTAGCCTCTATAAAAGCACGTTTGCAATCGAGATTAATAGCGTCCAAAGAAATCGAGATGGCTCGTATTACGGGTACGAATTTACGGTGACGTACAATTATTCCGCTTTTGCGAATTGAACAATAGTAGTAAAATCGCTCTTTTTCCTGTCCGCCCGGTGGTCCACGCTCATTAATCGCGAGGGTGCTTATTTCTCGGTATCACCCGCTGAATCCGATAGTTGTTGGCCTGAATTTACGAGCAAGCTGTCATGCAACTTTAGTGCTCAATAAATAGAGCGGATCATTAGTATTTTCGCGAATACGTGTAAACGATGTGTGCACAGTCCACCAGGTTATTTCTCTGCGGATTAATCGATGCGCATTGATTCGAAGAGATAACTGTTTCGCAATCGTCCAGTCCCGATTTGCTGTATCGTACAATTCGTATATTGAATCGATTTACGAAACGCCCGCCGAAATGTGTGAAATCTTTACAAATGTCATTTCATCTCCGCGTTATCACATACTGACTCTCAAAATTGTGACAGTATAATACAGAGGAGAAAGCTTATTTCTTTTTCTATTTCAGTTAAAAGCAGAAGTAAAACCTTTGATATTTAAAAAAATGTTTCATATATTCTTGATATCGTAGATATTATGAAAATACATGCAAAGAACGGTTTTGCTAAAATATACAATATAAAAATTTAGCTAGATACTGAAAATAATTTTGTTGGGCCATTAATTATATAGGACGCTTAAATAATAATGACAATACTATAAACAATTTTAATATTCTAGCAACCAGTTTCAGAGTTCATAATTATTTCGATAATTCAAATAAAATTATATTTTCAAATCTGTATTTAAATAAATTTCATTAAAACCGATTTTTTCATGTAATTATGCAATTATATTTTAATTTTTTGTTACTTTTTTCTTATAATTTACTTGTTATTTTATATGAAAAAGGACTTTTTTGTTTAAAAATAAACTATTTTAGAAAATAATATTCTATTTTTACTCCAGTAGCGATTTACGTGGTTCAAGCTTTAGACGTGCAAACGGTACGCAGGAAACACAGCTGGCAAGCATAATTTACATAGTTTATAATTGACGCGAGAAAAGCTCGCTGTGCAGAACATCACACAGATGATACGTGATGAAAGGCAATAGACGCAGACCTCGTTTCACAGCCTCTCAGTACAATTACGGCGTTAACGCACCTTCAAACTCTATTGTCGTATCTGGGAGGGATATGTCGGCTTGCCTGACGTTAATAATCGTTGACTCTCGCCATTAAACTTTCCGCTCTGAGCCAGATGATGTAAAATATCGATGACGTTACTAGCATCAACATTATTGCGTGTCGATTGCACCATCCTCCGAGAATTACACGGCGACATATACTCGACGTAAAAGGCTACGGCTACGAATGCCCAGTTCGTGCGTTTGTTCATGATTAATAAAAGAGAGTGCGTTCCCCGATCCATCATTCCTTCGAATAATTCATTCAGAAACAGTCTTGCGAAGCCATCATGGCGTTGTTTCATCGGGGAACTTTCTCACGCAATCGGTACTTGTGTGATCGACGAGGCATACCATTTTTTATGACAAAAAGCAAAATAATTCTTTTGAAAGATTTAATATAAATTAATTTTTATATTCATATTTAGAACAGAAGTCTCTCTCTCTCTTTCTGTCTCTCTCTCTCTCTCTCTCTCTCGACATTCTATCTAATAAAAATTAATTTTAAAATCTCTTAATTATAAAGAACAGTATTAGTTCTTTATAATAATGTTTATTATAAAATATATTGTATTATATTCTATATGAAATCTTTTGTAAATCATAAATTTTATATATCGAACTGTTTCTGTAATTTTGAGATTATTGACACATTCCAATTTTCTAGTTCTTGATTTTATCGCAATCTAGACAAAAGCTAATATTTTAAAACTAAAGTATATTTTTATAAAAAAATTATGTTTATTTTAAATTAAAATACTTTTAAAGTATAAAAAAAAATACTTTATTATTGAAATAAGTTCAAATATGTTTATATTACACGGAAAGAACGTTTTTGCTGAAGTATCTAAAAATTTAACTAGACATAAATCTAAAAATACTTTGAATCAACAAAATAATTACATATGTAGAAAATTTAAGTATAATGAGCAAGGTTGCAAATTTGTCGTTCCAACAACCAGTTTGAGAGTCTTACATAATTATTTTTACAGTCCAATAAAATTATTTTTAATTAAACATTTAGACACACACTTCAGCAAAATTGTTCTTTCCGTATAAGAGCATTTTGTAAAACTCAGAGTTTTGAAATTAAATTAATATATGTATATAATCTAACAAACACGCATTAAAATTTTGATATAATGATGACACCATACTTAATTAACATTACAGAAAGCGCGTACGAAGATGAGGATCAGCTCGCCAGGGGCGGCACAACCCCTGGTGAAGACATCGGTGAAGAAGACGACAGTCAAGGCGAAGGTGGCACAAACAATTTTCCCTTGAAAATGGCGTCCGACATAACGAGGGGTCGAATCTCCGCCGTCGCTGGTGGCTTTCTACGAGGCTCCGCCGCGCAGCACGTGAACTTCGACCCCGAGGCGCCTCCACTGCCGCCAACACATGTCATACAGACGACCTGTCTGCTCGAACGACCAGAAATTGACAAGAAAGTCAAGGTAACGAACAAATAATAAAATTGACGTGTGTCGTTTCGAAAGATTACCGTGTATCATCGAGAGCAAGATTAAATAAATTAACCTTTTATCTATTTTTTTATTTGCGAAATAATGCAGAAAATTTCAGAAAATAATTAGAATCATACAGAGAATGGGAAAAGTTACTTTGTAAAAGTAACTAGTTACAGTTACAGTATTTTTTCAGAAAGTAATTATAAGTTGCCAATTCTGAAAAGTAACACGTTGCAGTTACAGTTACATTAAAAGTAACGAGAGTTGTTACTTTTCACTTACTTTTTAATTAATTTTTTATAACTTTACATTGTCATTCTAAATATAAATTTTTTTATACATTTACACCATTTTATTTATTATATTAAACATTTGATTATACGCTATTTATTATTTATAATAAAATAATATTTACATTTTTGGATTCACAAAATTATAAAATGAATATTAAGACGCGTTTATATACTAAAAGAATCCTAACTTAATTCTTATAGATATTTGTTCTGATACTGAATATTTAATGAGTACTTCATTTTGGTTAGCCTATGTGTTGACGAATAAGTTTAATATTAAGTAACTATAAAAGTAACTACTAAATTAGTTATCAATTATTATTAAAAAAAATACTGAGGGAACGTTTTTAGGTGTAAATCATTCATCTCGATGAAACTTGGTGGGCGCGTAGAGGGATCAAAACCCTTCCCTTGTGAGTTAAATTATAGTTATAGATGAAAAAAGGAACGAAGATAAGTTACTGAAAAAAATAATTTTAATTGTAACTTTATTATAAGTTTCTTTTTAACCTTGGATTGTATTACATCCAATTAAATTCAGCATCTAATTAAGCGAAATTAACTTTTGGTATATATCATCAACATTCTTCTATTTCCTCAAACAAACGGATTTTCTTACATCACTGAGAACACTGCGACTTCCTTTATTTGAATTTCTTTGTTTTATTTATTATTTTCTTTATTGGAGCTTCGCTCTTCTCGGTATAATAAATACTAGAGCGGGATAACAGTTGTTCCATTACCAATTTAAAGTGATTCCGACAATAATGATGTAGTGAGAGGAAAAGGTTATCGGGTCGTAGGTTTCCGAGGGCTTGAAATAAGTCGAGCGCATCGTCGCTCGTTGTGGGTCGTGGTTTCCGTCCGCATAAATTCCTTCCTCGCCACAGCGGAAAACTACAACTCGAGTTTGACGAGTTGAGTAAAAGAAACGGAAGCAGAAACAGAAAGGGCGGCAGCCGATAACGACGTTCCGATGCCGATCCAATTTGTGCGCGGCTTAAGAATTACGGAAGAGTGAGAAAAAAATAAAGAAAGGAAGACTAAGGGAAGAAGAGAAGAGGAAAGAGCTGCTTGCTCTTCTACCGTTTTTTTTATTGGGTCTCCCTGGATGTTGGCCGCGCGATAGTGATTTGCCTCTTCTCGATTTACCATTACCCGTCTGTCGACAGGAAGAAACGAAGCGTCGCAGCCGGTACCTCGGTCGGGTCAAGTTAAATTAAACCTTAATGTTGTTTCGATAATCATGTTTAACGCAGACGACGGCAGATGATAGACCGCGTGATTATTTTTGTATATAGGAGCTCAAGGACTGGCAGAGATGTTTAATATCAACCATATAGCCAAAATATGTGACTGATCGATGGCGCAGACGTTTAGCCTTCCAATAAGGCCAAACTCCTCTCAGCCGAATTGCTCACTTGCTCGGCTGGCAGGTGCATTATTTAGCGATCAGATGAATCTGCAAATAGCTTCGGTCTCGACATCGCTTTCTGCGGTGCGCTTGTGGATAATTAATTATATCACCTCGCGATACGTGTTGAAAAGAAGGAAGAAATAGCTATATAAAGGGCATAAGTTAGCTCGATCAGACAGACTGGAGAAACCCGGTTAGAGAAAAGAGGATGTTAAAAAGGAGATTTCTGCCTAAAAAGAAATGTATATTTTGTAGATTTTGATCCGAATACTATAAAATTGTTAAAAAGTTTGTAGCATTTAGAATACTTTGAAAATTTCGGAACATCATTTATTTATCTTTTCAATTCTTGCTTAATTTTCGAGATATTCTTCAAACTTCATGAATTTTTTAATAATTTAATTTATATTATAGTATCCGAGATGTGCAAAAACACTATCTCTTCTACTTATATTTTTTTGAAAAAAAATCACCTTTGCTTAATAAAGGTACAAATAAAGGAAATATTATTTTTTGTAGATCTTCAACTCACAGATACAATAAAGTTATTAAAAAATTCGTGACCTTAGAGGAATGTTTTAAAAATTAAGCAAAAATATTGAAATTTTGATAAATCTTTATGTTTATGCTCAATTTTCGAAGTGTTCCTTAAACCCTATTTTCTAAATTTTTTTGAGGGTAAAATCTCATTTTAAGGAGTGAAAAAGAATGGCTCAACTTTTAATCTTTAAGAATGAGATTTCATTTTTCAGAATGAGATTCACTGTAAAAGTTTTACAGAGTACGAATAATTTTTTAATTAATTTAATTTTATTGTATCGAGAATATCTTAAAATCTACAAAAAACATTATTTCTTTACTTACACATTTTAGACGAAAATCGGTCCCTTTTTAACATTCTCTTTTTCCCCAGTAGTTCTTTCGGTCGAAGACAGACGTGAAATATGAGGCAGATACGCGCGCGCATTTTCGGGAATCATGCCGGGTAGTTATTAGAAACGTTTGTTTTTATTGTCTCATAAAACGGTAGGTTGCATTTTCGAAAAGATTAAGAACAATAGATAAACGATCTATTGACTCTTTGATTTTGCATTTTTAGGATTAGATTCGCCGCTCTAGGATTGCATTCTCGTAACGCTCTGCCATCGTAACACGCACTTTACACACGCCGTACCATGAAACATGCGTTTAATCTATTTAGGGATGAAAAGCTCCATAGAGAGAGAGAGAGAAAGAGAGGAGAGGGAGGGGAGAACGCGAGCGAGCTGCTTTCATCTTTTAGTGCCTCGTAAATGTCCTCGAGTGAGTTCGCGCAGCGAAACCGCAGCTACTGAATCCTGGTGTATTACGTGACCGAATTTCGCGACCACCCTCATCGAACTTCGAATAACACGGCAGTCAATGTTTGATAGAATTAACATTGGTAAAGAAAAGACTCCAAATCCAACTTCTCTCTCAATTCTTAATCACGGTAGCCAAACTATTTTTGTTTAGATTTTTATTGTGTGATCTATTATGCATAATATGTATATAGAACCTTCTATTAATTGCATCGATATAAATGATTCGATTTTGAAAAAATTGTTGCGTTTTTCTATTGCAAATTTTGTCTGGATAACAATAAATGCCATTAGAGTGCACATGAATACACAACTAAGTAACGGGAAAGCCTTATTACTTAATCTGAATGTTTTTATTGTATTATTTTTAAATAGTATTTCGATGCATTGAGAAAAATGTATGGTTGGATTAATTGGAATCCTGATTGAAAATGGACGTGTCGGAATCTTTTTGTTTGCCCTTTTTCTATTTTCTATTGGACAATTTTTTTAGTGTGGAAATTTATATGCGTAGTAAATTTATGTTCAGTTCTGCAAACTACGCGCCAAAATAATTTTTGGTCTTGAAACGCAATCCTAAACTGAAATTGAAATAGTAAGATTACATATTAAATTGACAAGAAGTTTAATTATATTCATGATAATAAGTATTAAGAAACTGTAAATCATATTATTTTTTTAGAGAGATCCAGATTTGAATTCTGACTGACATAATATTTTTTCAATAAATTATTTACAGTTTTAAAAAAATGCTTATTAGCTTATTTTAAACATCATAAAATTGCTTGTCAATGTATGATATTACTATCTTAATTTCACAGTTTAGGATTGCATTTCAAGACCGAAAGTTATTTCGGCGCGTAGTTTACAGAACTGAATATGTGTATAAATTTACACAGAAATATTATTTAAGCACTAAGATCCAGTTCAGATCAATACAGCTGTTTTGTTACTTAATTTTATCTAAGTTTTATATCAGTGGAATTCATGCTCTTCTTCACACATGCTCTTCATAAACCGTTAGATAATACGGCTGGTCAACAATAGATCATTGTGTTGAAAATCATAGAAATATTTTATATATATGTATATATATATTATCATAGAGATTGTGCATATATCACCGATGCAGAGTAGGCATAGCCGTCACGAATACAAGGCATGAATAGTAGATACAGACAGTTTAGTCAGACACAGAGGCAGTGGTTACAGACTGTACGTGGAGACGGCACATATGGAGACAGTTGAACACGGGGACAGTAGAAATACAATCCAAATACAGACGATGGGTGTAGTCAGAACTAAATAGACGTTAAAGACAGTAAACACTGTCTGCACAAGATACATACAAAGTGAGTTGTTAAAGACATATGTATGTCTATTTACAAAACTGCCTTAATTAAGATAAATAGGAACGTTCAATTAATTATTATTTTTTAATAATAACTAATTGAAAAATTCAATAAACCGTATTTAAATTATATTAAAATAAATCATTTTTATGTTAAATAATTTTTTGAAACATTATATAGACACAATTTCTTTATTTTACTACTTTAAATATTTGTTGTTGTTTTACAATAGTAAAATATAAAACTTTTTAATAAAATATATGAAAAACAATAACCTTAATTTTTATCACTTTGATTGTTTGGCAAAATTAAAATTATTTATTGACTGACCTATTTATTATCTAATATATAAACTATTATTCGAATTCCTAAATCCCAAATGGAATTTTTCAAACAAAATGAATGCATACGCTGTTGATTGCCGTGATTGTAAAATTTATAGCATTAAATCCTTGAACCGTACATTGCGAGTCGAATGATTCCTTAATGACGGGATTTATAGACCACGTTAAGTGTCTACTTGCCAAGAGCTGTTCTGAAACATGAAATCCTTTCCAGTGTTTCGCGTAACGAAGCATTGAGGCAGAGCATTTAATCCACGATGGTAGAGTGAATACCACGGTTAGCGAACGTTCCTACGTTTTCCTGCCTGCGGATTTAATTCTATTTGTAAAATTGTCTGGTCGAAAATAACCTTTTATTGGAGAAAAGCGCTAGTAAAGAATTTCCCCGCAAAATCAAGTAGGTTTCGCTTTCAAATCTCCCTTTTATGGGATTTGAATCGTTGTATGAAAACAAATGCCTCAAAAAACAGCGATGAGGGATCTTCTTCGTAAAGTGGAAATCAATATCCGAGATTGGGGGCGTCGATACACTTCACGCGCAAGACGGGATTTGCTCTCCCTCGTGTACTCTAAACCTATAATATTTTTGCGACAGAATACGATAAAATCCGAAAACACTTTAGAGTTTTAAGAAAGATACGACGGAAGATACGAAAAATTATTTGTCTTTAGGTTGCGTCTTTAGAAATCGCGTTTTAATTTAAAATATTTTAATTTAAAGAAAAGGGTAATGCAGAGGAATAAAATCAACTTACATATAATTTAACATTCTCAGAAATAGATAAAACGTGTAAGATAGGTAAAATGTTCTCGTACAGATTAAATACGTTCCAGAGTTTATAATTAAGAATAATTATATGTAGAGAATAAGAGAGAGAGTTACAAAACACTTGTGCATATATTACAAATTTCCTAAGACATTATTTTTCATTTTTGATAAGGATCTAAACCGAGGATCGAAACGTCAGAAAAATTGTACATTTCAATAAATCATTCATATCACACACACCAACATCCAGTGTACAAGACTCGATTAGGCACTTTTCTACCTCAGATTATTATTTTTCATGTTTATAACTTTCAAACTTTCTACAGAAAAGGAACAATTTTGCTAAAGTATTTAAAATTAGATACAGATCTGAAAACAATTTTCCTGGATTATCAAAATACTTAGGCAAAACGTGTGGATGACAATGCTGTAAAAAGTTTTTAATGTTTTAGCGGCCAGTTTGAGTGTCCTACATAATTTTGATGATTCAAACAAAATTATTTTCAGATCTATATCTAGCTAAATTTTTTAATATTTCAGCAAAACCGTTCTTTCCGTGTGGCATCCAGTTTAAGCGTTTTTCATAATTATTTTAAAAGTTTAAACAACATTATTTTTAGATCTGTACCTAATTCATTTTTACATACTTTATAGCAAAATGTGTTCCTTGTAAGGTAATAGGAGTTTACGTGTTCAGATTTTTGAGATTAAGTGATTAAGAAAGCAGATTATAGATTATTTAACAAAGAAAGAGAAGACAAGACGCGGAAGCAGACTCATCAGAGTAGAGGAAAAAGGGATATATTCTAACACGACAACGTACTCGAGATACTAGAATATAATACTGTGAAGGCCAGCACTGACGAGTGTTTACTAAGGGCGCACCTTAATTGTTGAACTATGGCGCACCCTCAGCAAACACCGTCTATCATATACACATGCCTTTACAACCCGTTGAGGCCCTTTTTTGTCATAACGGCCGCATATTCGTCTCCTAAAAATGAATTTCAATCAAGGTGAAACCCTCCCCCCGATCATGTAAAATACCAATGTAGGCCCTTTAGTCAAGATTTGCGTTTGAATTACGCACTCGCATGTGTTCGCGATACATCGCGCACATGTCCGACATTTATGGATCGTGTTTCAAACAATGTAGTACAGACACTATCTCTGTACCAAACGGCAGATATCACGACGGATGAATTTGTTGCAAGGGGAAGTGCGCGTACATATCGGAGAACGCGATGTTTCAATAACTTTCAATAATCGATAATAAAACAGCTAATTCACGGCCTGATGTCTGCCTCGATGCAGCCCTGTTTATGACAATGTAAAATTTATTGCGCATCGGATGTATAAACGGTACGAGGGAGCGACAATTAAAACGTACTTGCTAACAATAAACACATTTTATTAAAGCCTTTATGCGAAATAGGATCAAACGGAATTCATACGCGTCAACGATGAAACATAATTTGTACGATCAACGATAATTCGATTTACGTTTTCGTCATAAAGTTTTATGTTATTCTCTTCTCCTTCGTCTTTGTAATTTCAACATTAACTTTGAGCTATTCTACAATATTACTTTGAATTCAATAATTTAATAACAAATACAACAAGATTAATGGTAACAATTAAATTTTTGAATGCGAATAGATAATGAGAACACTGTAGAAAGAACAATTTTAACTTAATCTCGAACGAATTTTATATTAACGAAATATTAATCTGCAACGTTTAATTATTAGTTAAAAAGAGTGTCAGCATAAATATACTCTTCAAACCAAATCTATTGTACCAAATTAAAAAATGAAACTCAAGTGATACGATGTTTTACTTTTTTTTAATTAATCGTATAAAGAATTTAATAATAATAATAATAACTAGCCAAGTTATAGCCCTACACAGAAAAAATAGTTTTGCTGAAGTATTTAAAAATTTAATTAGATACTGAAAATAATTTTGCTGGACCGTCAAAATAATTATATAGGAATTTTGAATATGATTAGAGCATTCTACAAAAAGTTTAACATTCTAGCAATAAGTTTGAGCGTGTTATAATTATTTTGATGAACTAAACAGAATTATTTTTAAAACTATATCTAGCTAAATTTTTAAGTACTTCAGTAAAACTGTGCTTTTTTGAAGCAAAAAAATTACATGATTTTACTCCACATAAGTGATATGTATTCCTGAATTTCCATAAGAATAATTCTATTTTAACCCAAGTGGTAGTAGATTTTTTGTTTTAACTCAAGATTCAAAATGTTTAAACAACACAAAGCAATGAGCTAAGCACGATATCAATATAGTGTGCACAATATTACAATTACATTGATAAAGTCAAATATAAAATCAAGATATTGGATTTTGCCGATATGTTAATTATAATATTGTGTACTCTGCATTGTGTTTCTTATTTAAATTTTATTTCTTTAAGCCTTTAGATAATTGGTTTAATTTAAAAAATATTTAACATAAAAAATTTGATATTGCTCGAGCTAATATACAATATAATTACAATATATCGTGTACGGTATATCGCATTAGGAAAAAAGATTCTAAGAAAAGATTGGAGTTATGATAAATCTTTAATAAAATTATAACAACCGATGAATAATTAATTAAAACTAGTTAAAAGCACCCGTAGATCAAAGCAAGTGACCAATTGTAATGCGAAACACGCATTGTGCTAGTATGTAATGATACGTTGCATTCCTCAAACACAGTTATGAGGGACACAATTGATCCTCGAAATCAGGTGCATTTCACCTCGTTAACTGCACTCTTGCACACGAACGCATACGCTCGCTCCAGATTCGGTATGCAACTTCCGCGTGAGCGCGGAGTAAAATCACGTAGTGAGCGTTGAATCGTGCATGACCGGTACAATGACGGTGGAAAATGAGGCTAGGGCCACTAGACTAAAATTTGTATATAACTTAACACGTGTTTTGATTCAAACAGTGTGACAATGATAATAGTATACTGTAAAACGAAGCGAAAACATTTAGAAATACGGATGACTCCTGCTAAAGAAATGTCGCGCCGGAAAAAGATGTAACACTGAGAAATATGATCGACTTCGCGTTTTTTTCGCGTAGATGATAGCTACGGAAATTACGTTTTTAGAAACACTATTTATCTTCCAGAGGAACTTTCTCTCCTGCAAGATTTGCATTAAACAATATCCCGTAACGATCTACTCCTAATATATCTTACAAAATTTATAAGAAACGTTTATTAACTTCCGAGTTTAAGCATTTTTATGAATTAACAACTAATATTACTTGTATGAAGTAAGGAAGAATAAAGGAACTGCAAACACTTAAGGAAAAATTAAGTAAAGCTGACGATTATTTGAGACATGCTATACGTTAAAACGTAAGTAATGTAAAAATACGTTTTATTGTGAATAGGTTGTAAGTGTTGTGTTCTATCATATATTAAATTGTTAATATTTGACGTGAAATGTGTTATTACAAATTGAGAAAAATTAATAGTGTCAAAACATTGTAAATTCGCAATTGATATTTTTACTTGAACTTACAACGGTTTGGCTTACATTTTTATTTAAATTTATATAACATTTTGAAATTTTAATAACTTTAATACAGTTTTTCTTTATAAGTTACAATTAGTTAATTAAAAATTTTTACAGAAACTGATTATCTATATCTCTAGTTATTATGGTAATTTTTGTAGAACTTTTTAAGTGATAGTTTTCCCAAGAAAATTAATTTTTCTTTCCATCTAAGAAGTTTATTATATAAAATAGCACTTGCAACGTTTTGACATGATTTATTTATAAATTAATAAAAGTCTTTATTTAAAAGATACTCTAGTTATTTGGCTTTAAACTACATGATTAATATTCATATATTATCAACACAAATTAATATATTAATATAAATTAATGTATATTAATTATTAATATACAAATTAATATAACGTTCAAACAAAACTATTAAATTCTTTTTGTTCAAAATTATCCAGCACACAGAGTATTGCTGAATCAGTTTTGTTTTTGTTTAAAATTATAGTTTATATCATTAATTACATATAAATGATAATTATTGTTGTTTCAAATCAATATTCTTTGAATAAAGTTCTTCTATAATGGATATTCTTCGATTTTATTTAACTTTTCTCTTAGATATTCGCAAATTCTCTGATTATTCTCTACATCAGAATAATCGAAAATCAAATTTGTGTAATGATATTTACCTTAAACGGTGTGTGTGTTCTACAATCATGCTTTAGTGCGGCACTAATTGCAAGTATACATCAGACTATCATTGGACGCGAGAAATGAGAGGTTATTGATACTTTGATATAGTGCAAGAGTGTCGTTCGTGTTTACCCTGTGTCCGCAATTTCCTCACTCTCTTGTACCTTTAAATGTACAGATACGTTCAGACGAATGAAACACAAATATTGCACTTACAGAGGCACAGCATACATGGTATGATGGAGGAAGAGAACGTAGTGAGACCTCATCAGGAAATGGCCAGCCTGTCGCTTCAAGAAAAGAAATATCTTCTTGCCGTCGAGCGCGGAGATGTGGCTTCCGTTAGGAGGTCAGTGAAATTCAAAGTTTTTTTTTATGGAAAAAATTTATAGATATTTTTGAATTTCTTATTATCAGAGAAGAGTACAGGGCAAAAAAATGAAGAAATTTTCTCCTTAAACAGATGTATGTTTATTTTTAACATTAATTTCACCTGCTTACATCGATGTATGTTACCGCGAAATTTTTGTAACATGGAGCCCTTTCCAGACAGATATGGTTTTGAGAATATTGCATATATATATTTAAAAAAGTAAAAGGAGAAAAAAGAGGTAGAAGAGAAGAAAAGAATTCCTCCCCCCTTTTATAGATATAAAACATTTATTTATAAAGAGAAAAATAATTTATTTATATATACAAATGTGAGTTTCATGTTATTCGCATTTCGTCCATACACGTATATCCTTATACAATGTACACGTGTATCCCTATAAGCTTCTCTATCTTTTCATCCTTTCATTTTTTCGCGAATTAAGAGTACGATTATCGTACGTCCTTGTTATCCTAATAGAGCTATTATAAGAAATACCTAGACACGTGCGCGCGCTGACACGCGTCTACTGCTAACGAAAATAGATAATTGTGTCGAACGTGGGATTCGTTGTGCGAGCAGGTATCCAGGGAAGACAGAAAGCTTCTTCCGTACAAAAAAAAAGAATACGAGTTAATAGCAATAAACTTCTTCAGGGAAGTTGACCATGTCGCAACATTATGCAGAAATTTTATTTCATTTGAACTTTCTGAAACAATTAGTCGAGATTAAATTAATTAATCTACATTGTAGAAACGAGCATAATTTAACTTTGTGTGTATGTGTTCTATAAAAATATATATTATACATATATAGAATTATCATGATTTTGTTATCTCTCTCGTTTCAAAAATCTTACAATATTTATAAAAATACATAAAATTTATATAAAAAGTTAGACAACTATTCTTTTATAATTTTTGTTTGTATTTGCTACATTTATCGTGATATTATTGAAAAAAAATTAGTGTATATTATGTCACATTCTTCAAATAAATGAACTTTCTCTAGACGTGCGTGCGGCACAGAATCTTCTAATTATCTTATAAAGCTTGCTTGCGCGATTTTGAAACTTTCAAGAATTCTCCCTGCTATGCTTTCATGTTACTGCAATTGAAACTGATTGCTATCTATGATTAACTTGCCACTCTCGCGAAATTCCTCCGTTATAATTTATAGTCATAAACCTTTGATTTGACATCGCTTTTCTGTTCTAATTTTGACAAGAAGCAATCAAATTCACTTGAAAAAGGTTTCTTTTACTTTTGATAAAATTATACTATCAATTGTTTCCAAAGTTATACAAGTCTCGAAATTATCGAATATTTTTTTCATTCCAAATTTTTTTGCTGCAGTAAAATTCTAGTTGATAGAGATATTGAAGTACTTATAGTTTTCAAGTAATTGATTAAAAACGTGGAATTTAAATTAAGTTTTAAAAAATAAATGACAAAATTTTATAAATAATTCCAAGTAGCTAATAAAATTTTAATTTGAAATATATATTTGTAAATATTATATATATAATGTTAAAAATTGAAAACATCTAATAAACACAATATTTTGATTGATATTATTCAGAAAAATTATTTCTCCTAACCCTATAAGAATTTGCTAAAAGGATATCCGATAATTTTGGGATTTTCTATATACGAATGTTTGCACGTACGAATTCTACATGGCAATTCATCAATCTTCCAAATATCCATCTGTCACTACAGAATGCTCCAAAAAGCTCACGAGGCCGACATTAACATTAACTGCGTGGATCCTCTTGGACGATCGGCTCTTCTCATGGCGATCGATAATGAAAATCTAGAGATGGTGGAGCTTTTAATAGAGCACAAGGTCGATACCAAGGATGCGCTCCTTCATGCTATCTCTGAGGAATTCGTTGAAGCGGTGGAAGTCCTTCTAGAGCATGAGGAGACCCTTCACAGGAATGGCGAGCCACACGTAAGCGTCTGTATCGACTTCTTTTACATTTGAATGAAAGTGTGAAAGAGAGAGAAAATATAATAATAAAAATAGTATAATATAATTTATTAATCAGTTTTATAATTATATAATTATAATTATATTATTTTAAAAATATATATTTCAATTATGCTCTACGTTAGTTTGTTTTAATTAGTAGAAGTTAACGATATTATAATGCACACGGATGGATAGTTTTCTACGGATAGTTTTCTAATTAAATAATAATCTTACAATTTTTTTACGTGATATATATATATATAGTTATATATATAACATTATATATATAATGTACCTATATTCTATATAGTTTTATAATTGAACTTTTATATCGCATCTACTTACCCGTAACGTAATTTAACATAAGCGTCATTCGGGAAAGTAAAATATGTAGATAAAAATTGATTGAAGTTCGTAAATCGATTACTTGTCGTGTCAGTTGCTTCACAAACGATTTTTCCCTATTTTATTTTGCCGTCAAGTAGTCTTATCTTCTCTGTCATAAAGACGATTCCATCAAAGTATAAAGTCATTCATAACGGCTATGAGAGAAACCCGGTAGAGTGAAAACGAGGTTGCAATAGGAAAAAGTAGAAGAATACGAAATTTTGAACAGAGTTCTAATCGGATTTGACGAGAAATCAGCTTACGCAGAACTTCAACGGAATGATATCTGGAATGAGTCCGAAAGGACCGAACGAATTCATTATATGGAGAGAATTGGTTCCCCGTGAAGAAAAGGGTTACCACCCGTGACGATGACTGATTAAGCCGATCATGCTGATACAATGACAACGCGAGTCTGCACCAAGAAAGATTATTTGTCGATTGGTTACGCGAAAAAAAATTCTTTATTTAGTCGACTTATTACTCTACTTTATTAAGTTATCATTGATATTTGATATTATTTCATTTATCGAAACTCGTTATAATTCAGACACCAATTGTATTCGACATTTAAAGAAAAACAAAGTGATGACAATTAAAGATGATTAAACAAATTTAACAATTAAACACATTATTAAATTGCATATAGAAATAAATTTATGTACATAATTGAATAAACTATATTATAATTATAATAATTATAAAATAGTTATTATTGACTATGTACATTAATTCTACATATGAAACGTGTATAGTTGTCATTTTTATAGTTTTTTTCATCACTATGTCTTTTTCTTTGAAAAGTGATAACTGCAAAAAACATTTGTGGATAATAATTTTAGATCAAAGGAGTTAAATGAAAAATTGCTTGTACGCGTGTGTGAGAGAGATTGTCAAGCGATATAATTTTATGAAAGTAATGACTTGCGGTTTAATTCTTCAGAGCTGGGAAGCTCTACCTCCTGATACAGCCACATTCACGCCCGATATTACGCCGTTAATCCTGTCAGCCCACAGGGACAACTACGAAATTATAAAGATTCTCCTAGATCGTGGATCGATTCTGCCGATGCCACACGACGTTCGCTGTGGGTAAGGAAATTCATTAAACGCTTTTACGATTATGAAAGAAAATTAAAGGAGCTTAGCGTCCTTAAAGAAAATAATATTTTGTTCAAAATTATTCTTTTGCTATTATTATTAATTACATCTCATACTATACACTGTTTTGCATATTTTATGCTTCCAATATTCTAAATGTTTTAACAAAGCTTTTGTGCATCTCTTCGAGTGATATATATATTCGTGATAAAGAATCGAGACGTTTGTTTTAATAATAACTTAACTTTCCTGAAATATCTTACAATTAATTAATTATTTATTAAGCAGAAGAATAAAATGAACTGATAGACAAAAAAGTTATATACACAAATGTTAAAAAATTCTAGTACTTACCTTTTAGCAAAAGTTCATATTTTTATACGAACATTAATTAATCCCTTTATAAATACTTTAAAAGAGTATCTGATCGTTGGTCCTTAACTAAGAGAGCTCTCTTTTTTGAGTAATTAATTCCCTCGGCTGGTTTATCGTCTTATTCCTTTGTATGGACGCGACAAAAGCGTAATTAAATTAGGCTAAGCGTACATGAGCGCCGCGTTACCAGTATCCCCCTCTAGAGAAAATTTAATCTATTATAATGATATTACATTAAGCCTCGTAATCTTCTGTGTATTGGAGCTGCAGAAAATTTTTGAATCGGTATAAGCACACGAAGAATTTTGTATTACGTCGTAATGTGCTATGTGAAAACGATATGCGTTTTGCTCGACTAAACGCTCATACATACCATACAGGAGTAGTTTCAAATACGGGACAGTTTTGAACAACAATATTTTTCGTGGTAGTTTCGCATGAAGAGGTACCGTTTTTCGGACAAAAGCTGTACCGAGTGTAAAGTACTTACATTCATCATCCATAGCGCGTAGCTTTTATTCGAGAAATAGTGTTCCTTTGCTCGAAATTTACGTCAAGAGTATTATTTAAAGCCGTCTCTTTGTATATCTAAAGTTATTTATTTTATTCATATACTTGTGATGTAAAAAGAAATACATATATTGGCCAGTGTTTCCTCAATTCAAAGCTAGACTTTTCGTCGCATAACGGTTTGAAAGTTGATTCAAAAGAGTTCTTTTTAACGTAAAAGATGATGTAACATCGCGAGACACATGGCCGTCCGGGGAAATATTAAAGAAAACGATGAACGCGCCAGGCAGTCACCAAGTCGTTTTCATTTCGACTTGTTGTTGCCATTTGTTATTTCTTTTAGATGCGACGAGTGCGTGACATCGAGGATGGAGGATTCCCTGAGGCATTCGAGAAGTCGAATAAACGCCTATCGGGCATTGGCGTCGCCATCTTTGATAGCACTGTCGTCTAAGGATCCTATCCTGACTGCTTTTGAACTCTCTTGGGAACTTCGACGACTCTCGTTCTTGGAGCACGAATTCAAGTGCGAATATCAGGCAAGAAATTGATATTTTCTATATTCATGAATATTACTACATATTTGTAAATAATATAGTCCACTGAATTTTTGTATACGAAATGTTTGATGCCAAAACTTTCAATTTTACCTATACACAACGTTTTATAAAACAAACATCGAATGACGTATTTTATTTGTAAAAACATGCTTCACTTGCTGTCAAATATTTGTGATTTTTCGGTAGCAAATTGTAAATTACTTTTTCAGAAATTATTTGAAAATTACAAAAAAAATTGACATTTTGCATTTGCAATCTAACGGTTATTTTAAATTTTAACAATTTGTCATCGATTAACATTTCTTAAAAGAACGTGTGTTTTAAAAATATTTTAATTATTATTTATAACTTTTACTACTTGATGTATCCACAAATGTAAACAATATACTCGTTAAATTTTGTACTGTTTATTTCGAAAGTAAAGAAAAAAGTAAAAGAATACTGAAATCGCATTGATTACTATGGAAAGTTAAGCGTTACTTCCAATTACTGCTACAATTACTTGTTTGAGTAACGAATTGATAATGACGCGTTACATTTCCTTATTTGTAACGTTATCATCGTTTTATTTTTTAGTAATGATAACGAATACAATGGTTACTTTTACTCTTACTTTGTACAAATGTATATGGAACGTGTACATAAATAAGTTTTAAAAGAAAGGAATGTTACATTTGATTACATTGCGATTAATCACATAATCATTATCAATTTCCTGTTGAATTAATCAAATAGCGACATAGACAATTGGATGACACTTTAAAGAAGGTCCTTAAAACTTGATAAACTTGAAAATTGTAACGAATTGTTAATTTTTAAATAACGATATCGATAATAAGATGTTTCTATGAAACAATAATGAGCAACATTAATCAGTTATTTCAAAAAAACAAAAACAAAATATTTTTTATAAAATAACCTGACAGAAATAATATTTTTCAATAAATTCTTATAAACTCTTTTTTAGGACTATAGTAGTATCACATTACCAATTCGATAATAAATTTAATTATAATATTATTTAACTTGAGTTTATGATTGCATTTCAAATTCGACAGTAAGCAGCGCATTGTTTATGTAACTGAAAAATGTATTTAAAATTGACATTTAAAATTGTTATACATATAGGCATCAAAATCTCCGCATCCAGCGTATAAGCTTTTCCCTTATTTTTTAATTAACTCATATAGCGTCTAGATTAACTGCTTTAAGTTTCCCAACTGGAAATTGCGTATTATAACTTTTCATATATCATGAAATATGGTAGTTAAATGATCAAAACTTCTTCAAACGGTTCACTCGCTTTCTAAGCTACAAATTAAGATACATGCGTTGTTTCCTTCAGCGATGTTTCTTCCTCCACTGCAGGGTGTTCCGGTTTCACGAAACAAATTTATCTTGGTTAGCGAGCCACAGCAGTTAACACATGTTTCCTTAATTCAGCAGTCGTACAGATGTACATCCTTGCTTTCCTTTTCGCCCATTCTGTCTTTCAAGTTCTACTCGAGCGCATTCCTCGCGTAGCTCTTTGTTAGCTTCTCTCTTTCTCGACTCTTTATGATGCTTAAGTGGCGAAAGTTTAAGTGCTCACCACGCTGTGCAACTTTTGATTTATATACGCACAAATCGCACTTCGCAATAGTATTATAATATACAGAGCAGCGACGCTATCGAGTTGCTTTATAGTTTCTCTGCCACACCCTTTGTTCTCCCTTTCAACCTCGTCAACGTTCTGGTTTCTTCTACAACCCTCTTCCTACCCTTTCTACACCGTCATCAGCCTCATTTCTTTGACCCTCTATTCCTTTGGAAAACTCCATCTTTTTGCTCCCATTTTGCTATTGTATCGTTCCCCATCTCTCAAGTGTCGATCTTGACATACCAGCTCGATGAAGACGACTTTGAAAGTAAAGTGAATAAAGCTTGTGATAAATTGCCGCAAATGCTTTCCCGTTTTTCTTCTATTCTTTCTTGCTTCATCTTTATTCGTTATTTTCGAAGTTGATCCTTAGACGCCACACTGTGGAAACAACACACTTGCAGGATATAACAATATGCAAAACCCAGTCCAATTGCTTATAATTTTTATAAAAATAAACATATTGTAAACAATTTTTTAATTGAAACGTCAGACATTAAGGAATATAAAGTACGAAGAAAATGTATGTATCTTAATTAATAAAAAATTATAGGGAATGATTAAAAAAGTGTTTGAAAAAACATTGAAAAAGAAAGTTAAGTATGTTTATTATACCGAAAAAGCGTTTAAGAGTTAATTGTATTTGTATCTTTTATCCACTTTCAATATATACTAAAAATTTACTAAATTGTAACAAATATTTGTTTAAATAATATTAATGAAATATATACGTACAGTATATAAGTTTTTATCAATAAAAAAGTCAATGATACTTAAATTAAATTAATAGTTCTTGTACCAAATAAATATGTATATGTTCACATTTATCAAATACCTACATATTTAGTTAGTACTATTCAAACAAATATTTATTAAAATTAATACATTGTTTTTAATATATTTATTGACTGAATATATTAAATTTTATATGACGTATTTGTATGTATCGAAAAGGAATGTTTCTTATAGGAAAATGTCGAGAAGCACTTTAAATCATATTATACTTGTATAATATCTTTGCGTCCCACAAAATAACTTTAGTTTATGATATCGTTGAGATGGAAGGATCACGTAACTTGATGTTGCAGACAATTTAGAGTAACGATGGTCTTCTTCAGATATAAGAGATGTGTAACCTTACAATCACGTCGCTTACTCACGCTCTGTTGCTCTTTGGCTTCTTTTGTGTCGCACATATATTGTACTGTAAAAAATAACGACCTAAGAAAAAGATGCTCGATCAAAAGAGCAATGTTTTAAAACCGAAAATCGTTATATTGACAATACCAACTGCACGAAGTGTTAATTCTGATTTTAATGTAACTTTGTATACTTATATAGGTTTATTAAAAAAATAAATTTAGAAAATATTATTTACGGCAATAAAAATGTTTTAAAGAATTAAATCACCCTAAGTATACACAAGTTTTAGCTTTTTTCGTTATATCTCGAACACTCGAGGTAACAAAAAATGTTTTATATAAAAAATTTACAACAAAATTAACTGTGTTCATTCGTGTCAATAATATTTTTGAAAAATAAAATAATTTTTTTAATTAAAAAATATTTTTTTTTAATATTATTGACGTAAAAATAGATAAAGGTAATTTTATTGTAAAACTTTTGTAGTATACATTTGCTTGATATCTCAGTTTTTGAGACATAACAAAAAAAGTCTACAATTTTTGTTACCTATAAGAAGTGATTTCACTTTTTAAAACCATTTTTCCACCTTTTTATGTAACCTTTATGTATGCCAAGTTTTATTAAAATCAAAATGTAATATTTTGTGTGGTTCTCTTCTAAAATATGAAATGTTTGAAAACTTAAATTCTCAATCGATGGGTAATGCAAATATTTGCCTGGCGATTGAAAAGAAGAATAGATTACAGCTGCATAATTTTCTCATCATTTGCTTTTTCATGAAGTTGAGTATAACTTTTCGCGACGATTTTCGGTTTACGTCAGTTAACGATGCGAGACATATCACAGAAACGGTTATATATCCGCGTGGGTGCATAACAAAAATTCAATTGAAGTCAAGATTGGGAACAATTAGGATAGGATCTCGAGCACGCTTGTCGATCTTGCAGAAAGGGAAGTTCGATCTCGTTTCGTCAAGCGTGCGAATTCTTTCTCGGCTCGCAATTCCCAACACGCATGAGACAACGCAGAGAATCTACCGAATTTCCTTCAGGAATATCGAGAAATTGCAAAACGGATCTCTAGAATTAGGAACGAAATTAGGAGGATTATTTTCAGCGACCCTAGGAAATTAGATGCTTTGGAGAGAATGCATTTGAAATTGCATCTTGGTATTATGATTGGCAGCAACCATCGTGGTGATTTCAGGAACTCCGAAGACAGTGCCAAGATTTCGCGACTGCATTGCTGGACCACACTAGAAGTTCCTATGAGCTCGAAGTCCTGCTGAATCACGACCCAACGGGACCAGCTTTTGAACACGGAGAGAGGATGCATCTTAATCGTTTAAAATTAGCCATTAAGCTGAGACAAAAGAAGGTAGGGGTGTGAATGAAAAGACATAAACCCTTTCATTTTTTTAAATTATACTAGATACCGGATTAGAAATAGATTTTGCTCTCTTCGATAAGGAAAACCGCATTTGCAAGTATAATTATTTAAATTTGTCAAATACCCGAATTTTTTCTCAATTTGCAATTCCCGACGCGTAAAGCAACAATGCAGAAAATCTACTGAAAAAATTTAAATAGCCACACACAATAAAGATTTAACTCCGTTCGGGTCTATTTAATTCGAAATGTAATTTATTTTTTACTAATTTTTTTAAAAGATTTTTTATTATAATTAATTTCTTTATTATATAGTTATATATAATTATAATTAATTTCTATATTATATTTAAACTTTTGTTATTATTAATTTTATTATAACTTCTATCATAATTAATTTTATTTAAAAAGTTTTTTTCTAATATTTTATTATCACTTCATTTGTTAGATCTCTTTTTTTGTAAAATTTTTTTTATTTCTTAAAACTTTTTAATTATATTTTATTAAATAATTTTCTATAATTTTAAATATATATAATGTAACAATTATAGGTATATTGTAAATTGATCATCAATTATTGTAACATTAGTGCAACTTTTGTAGCATTAATGCAGAAATAATTGAGTATTTAATTAAATTTGAACGATTAAAAGAGAAAAAATATGAAACGTTTATTAGTGTGTGATAATTAAGGATGACATTTGGAAGATAGTAATTGCAGTTCAAATTTTGATTGCGTGAGAAGCTGCCACCTTCTCCCAATCGCATGACCGGAAACTGTCGGTCAATATCGCTTGGATATTTCCAGTTCGTAGCGCATCCTAACGTGCAGCAGCTACTGGCATCGATCTGGTACGAGGGTCTGCCAGGGTTTCGAAGGAAGAACATGTTCCTCCAGGCGCTGGAGATCGTCAGAATCGGCGTCCTTTTCCCGTTCTTCAGCGTAGCTTACATCATTGCACCCCACAGCATGATCGGCAAAACCATGAGGAAGCCATTTATCAAATTCATCTGTCATTCTGCATCGTATTTCACTTTTCTATGTAAGTACATCTTCATCTTTTAAATGAGAATTGTGTTACGACATAATTTTATTTAGATAAAGTCTAACTTTGAAAGTTACGACTAAGTCAAGTGTAAACCGCTATTTCATTCATACTAGCTATATAAGAAATTTAAAGAGGAGTTAAGCGGGAAGCACAGACTCTTGCATAACGCACAACACATAAGGCATAAGAAATTCAACCAATCAGAATTCTTTATTTCATGGAAAGGAAGAAAACGGAGAACTTTGATTGGTACATTTTCTTATGCATTATGTGTTATGCGTTATACAAAAGTCTGTGCTTCCCGTCTTAAGATAAATAAATTCTTATACCCCAACATACATGTGAGACACACGAAACATTTCGATAACATGCCGGTCGTTTCACACTCAGGGCGATTTCATGTCATGCTTTAAATCTAACCACTTGGCACGACATCCGGCCGTAACCTGCCATTTCCTAGATTGTTCGCTACACTTGATCAGCGTGACCCAAATATCCGGTTCATTCCGGAAATATCGGTTGCACTGCTGAATCAGCTTGATACTAACCGTTCATTCTTACAAACATCTCTCTTTCCGGTTTTCAATTATAGCTGCACGAAGTAATGTTTTGTTTCCGAAATTGATACAATCGTAATCGTAATCGAGGTGATTTCTAATCGGTGCGTGAAAATTTCAAATAATCGTACCTTATTGTAATTGGTAAAATTTCGAAATCAACGGCATTATTTAATTTGCGAAAGTCAATATTTGATCGTTATTTGGTTAAGAAAGTCAATACTAAAATTCGGCGCAATGGTATATTTAATTCAGCTCTTTTGAAATAATTTATTTTATTTTTTACTTTTGCAACTTTTGCAGAATGTACTAAAATCTAAAAGTTTGTGGAATATTCGCTTGAAAATTTAGATACTTGTACATAATCTTTCATTATCTTGGATTGCAGCATTCTCTGTTGCAGCATTTCATTAATTGAAGCAATTAAACCTTCGCTCTACCACGTTATCTTGCTAATCAAATAATTCCGCGGGGAAATTTTCACGCGAAACTAACAACGCGAAATTAACAAATCGTAAATCTTGCTTTCAACGTGTGAATAGTTAAATTTTCTAACTATTAAAGAAAAATAAAAGTAATTATTTAATTCAATGCATTTTCATCTAATTTACGCATGCATTCGAAACATATATTATTGAATCGTCATAGAATGGAACGTCAATTTTATATCAATAATTTTCAAGTGGCATTTGAGGCAAATGTAAGTATTTAAAAAATATTCTTAAAATAAAAAATTATTTTAAAATCAGAAACATGTTTTCGGTTTCATATCCCAGAAAGATATTAAACTTTGTATATTATTCATTTTTTCATATATATAACTTTTTTCAATGTGTAAAATTTATGTGTTAAACTGTGTCTGCAACTACTGTTTTAAAATATGATAACACGTAAATATCCACAAGTTTTTTAAGTTTCTAAATTTATTATAACTTGAAATATCGTAACATTTTCATAAAATCTCCGTAATAATATCTAAACAAATTTTTTGACGGTAGTTATGTATTATAATGTTTATTAATTGTGTATTATAATATTTATTAATTATCAAACAAAAAAATGAGATGTTTATTTTATAGATTAAAGATTTTCCGATTTCCATGTGCAACGTCCGAATAATTTCGCGCGTTTACGATATCCAATATGACTCATCCTGCGGAAATATTCAGGAAAGAGAGCGACACGGATCTCAAACAGCGTTTCTTACGGCGTATTTAACTTCCCGGCACGTTGGCAGATCAAACATCTACACGGCGAACGTCAAACAGTTTACAAATACCTTTTGGTGCCGTTACCAATAATAGTCGTGCACTAATGTACGGAATTCGGACGGCTAAGAAGCATTACTGCCCTAAGATTAATTGTTCGCACAACCACAAGCGATACATCGTTGTCTTGGCTTCTACTATTTATTCGATTATGTATTTACACCATTAACACGAAACATTTATTAAATACTGTAACCAATTTAGACCTAAAAGACACCTTCTCTCATTTGAAAGAATTTTATAAGGAATCGTTTTTTATCGCAGCTCTCTAACTTCTAACATTAAACGTCTGAGATATTAAATCGCGAATTAAATCTCTACTGAAATGAATTCTATCTCAACTGAGTCAAGTTGCACGATCTATCATTACCGTTACGACTTTACGTTTAAATTACGACTGTTCTGAATTTTTAACGATGATGAATGCGCATAATTTTGCCTGCACAGTCATGTTAATACTGGCTAGTCAACGGATAGAGAGCGTGATCGGTAATTGGATGGGACACGATGTCGTGGAGCACGAACCAGCGCCGACTAAAAGAGGTGCTGCACCAACGATTGTGGAATGGTAAGGTTTCCTTCAATTTCGCACTCGTATTCGTGTTTCGTGTTATTATTCGTTAAACTCGATATCACGTGTTTCATAACTTGAGGAGTAATAACGAGGGAGATTTTACACGCGAGGGGTATAAACAATTTTGATAGGAAATTGTAAAAGTGAAAAAAATAATACTTCAATAGAGAGAGAGAAAGAGAGAGAGAGAGAGAGAGAGAGAGAGAGAGAAGAAGAAGAAGAAGAAGAAGAAAAAAGTAGAGCTGAAAAAGCTGGGTAAAATTCATGTAATATCTATCGGTTTATAGCACTCTCCGCTCGTGCGGAAAACGGTAATATATAACGTATAGAAGCATTACACATAGTAAGTCGGTGGTAAACGAGATAAATCCCACGAAGACGCGCGTGCAATCGCGAAGACTTTTTCCTGTCACGATGACAAAATCGAAATAAGATGAACAAGACCTGTTATATCAAAAATTTATGTTTGCGTTCAATTTGACGCATTATTAATAAGATGTCGCTGAGATTTTATTTTCGTGCGAAAAATATCGCGAAAATAATCAGTAAAGAAAATCGCGAGCGATTATGATAATAATAAAAGAACGGAAAATGACTTTTTCCGCTCTTTGATGTATCCAAAATTTTAAATAGTTACACGGATCTGAAAATAATTTTATTAGATCATCAAAATAATGTAAAACGCTTGATAACTTGGGGGAATAGTTATTTGATATTTTTTACCTAAGCAATCACTTGGAACAATTGAGACTGTATATCGTAATTTATTATTATTACATATTATTTACTAAAATAACTATTATTATGTTTTTCTATTTATTAGTGTTCAAAAACATGAATATGGATTTAATCACAATTTTTTGAAAAAAGTAAGTGGAAACCAAACAAATATTATACAAAATAAGTAATCTATTAAATAGCTTATTATGACAGTATTAAAAAAAATAAAAATGTTAATTAACGTCTTTTTGTTGCGGATCTTTTATGAAATTGTATATTTAAAGATTTGTAAAAAATAATTTAAAAAATTTTAAACAATATTCATACGAAACAATATTTTTACAACATTTCACATGTTTTCGCCGCTACTAGAATGTAAAAATATTCCAGTAACTTCACGGTTTGTCTAAAAAATTCCGAGACTAAATTTTTTCTGAACGCGTATAAATAACGCCATTTTTTCAACAACTATGGCACCTTTTACTATCAATATTTAACTACTAGTACAATTTTTCTCATGATGCAAAAATATGTTTCAAAAACCGGCGAATGTGGATTTCGTTAGATTTTTCCCTTGTAAACATTTTTTTTAGTGAAATAGCCAGCTATTGTCAAATTTGACATTTTATTTCAAAATTCAAATTTAGGGTTACGAAAGGCAAAACTGAAAGTGAGAGCAATAAAATCCAAAATCAAGACGATGTTGATCACTTTTTTTTAGCGCAGGTTTTGACTTTTGAAAAAAAAATGAAGGCAACACATTTTGGCAACATTTTAAATATTCAGACTAATTGACTTTGAAATAGGCTTCAATGTGACGAATGCATTGAAGATTATTTCGAAAGAGTATTACCGTAAAAGTTTATCCAACGATTAAAAAACATTCTGAACAGTGCATTCCTGCATTGAGGTCGGAGAGAAGGAACTATATGAAAGTTTTTATTAATAAAATTTGTATCTTTATTTTTCTCGATTTTCCATTTCTGAATCCAGTTCGGAACTTTTTAGACAGATCATATATTCCTGGGTTAAATGTTGATGACAATGCTGGAAAAAGTTTTAACATTCTATCAAGAAATTCGAGTGTTCTACATAATTATTTTTATAATCCGAATGAAATTATTTTCAGATCTGTATTTAGCAAAATTTTTAGAAATTTCAGCAAAATCGTTCTTTCCGCGAGTGAAAGAAAGAAAGTGAAAAGAAGAAAAAAGAATTAAACGATATCAAAAGGAATTAAAAGATATCAAAAAGGTACTACTGAAAAGGTGCTAACTTCTTCGAATAAATTTCTGGTGACATCAATCGATTTACGAAGCGCAGAATTATTGATGAATAAATTATGCAAGGCCATCGATTTGACGTGCCGCGCGTTTTTTTCGTTCAGAGATAAGATCAAAACTAGATGGTTGAAATCGCAGGTTTATATTGGCCTGGGTGTCGGGATTGATCTGGTCGGAGGTGAAACAATTGTGGGATGTGGGTCTGGAGGAATACGTGAACGATATGTGGAACGTGATCGACTTCGTAACGAACTCGCTATACGTAGCCACGGTGGCGCTCAGAGTCGTAGCTTACTACAGAGTGCTAAAGGAAAACAAGGATCAGGTGCCTGGTTCGGTGATCGAACTTCAACGTGAGCAGTGGGACACTTGGGACCCGATGCTCATCTCTGAGGGCCTCTTTTCCGCCGCAAACATCTTCAGGTATAAATAAATTACTCGATCGTACATCTTTGTTGTTGATATACAGGATGCGATTGCGATAAAGCTAAAAACATTAATCTCTTTCCGTACATCTTGTAAACGTTATTAAGTCTTTTTTATTCTCTCCGTCGCTAGATAACAAAACTATTATATATATCGTGATATCTCTCAATTACAATCTCTAGTTGCGATATCTTCGAAATGTATGCGAACGCGTTTAAAACGTGCTTTGAATGCGAATGATCAGTGCATCGCACTTTAAGTGCAAATGAATCTTTGATTACATTGGAGGGTTAATGCGATATAACATAAAAGCTGAATCGGAAAATGTTGGGAATTATAAACACTTTGTATTATCCAGATTAAAAGCAGTAAATAATGTCGCGTTACAGTTCGTTGAAACTCGTCTACATATTCTCCGTGAATCCTCATCTCGGTCCACTGCAAGTTTCCTTGTCGAGGATGGTCATGGACATTATGAAATTCTTCTTCCTCTACGTGTTGGTTCTCTTCGCTTTTTCGTGCGGTAAATAAAATGAAAATGCTACAATAAGATATATTGCAGCAAGATGAAAAGTCATGTAAAAGGAAACATTTATTATAGGTCTCAATCAACTTCTTTGGTATTACGCCGATATGGAGAAAAAACAGTGTCCCTCAGCAATGCCATATGCGGCTAATGTTAGCACAACCAATGCTGACCCCAACGCGTGCACCGTTTGGCGTCGATTTGCAAAGTATGCAATAATTTCTTTTATTGAATATTTGCTTTTTATAAATATATAGAACTAGAAAGAATTTTTATTTAATACAATAAAATGCCCATTTAAAGTGTCTTTGCGATTGTTAGTGCGTAAATTATTTATAAGAAATGATTAAATTCGTAGGCAATTAGAATGTGTTTACTGAACGAAGTTAAAAGTAAACCCGCATTTCGACTTTAGATTCGAATCCTTTTTAGTATGATAATTGGTCAAGCTGAGAAACTGAATTATCCAAAGTCAAACTGTCTACAAATTTACGATTTATTTTTAATTTTCATGCAGTAAATATATTCATAATTGCAAATTGTATTTTATTGCCCATAAGTATATTTTATAATTTACGTACTTACAACTGCAGAAGCTTACGTAAGCATTTTATTTATATTAGATTTATTCTTGGAGCCTCCCCTCACAATATTATTTTATTTTATTTTAATTAAAAGAATTTTTAATTTTCACTTAAATCTTTAGTAGAAAAAAAAAGAAAAAGAAGCGTTAATTGATATATTTAGAATTCAGATTGTAGAGAGAGAGAGAGAAAGAGAGAAAGAGTTATGATATAAATATTTCGTATTTGTAACTATATGTATAGAGTTTCTTTATTATCTTGAGTTAAATTTTTGTGTGCTTATTTTTGCGATCTATTTCGGATAATACATGATATGAATTTTGGGTAGTCTGTTTGAAACAATACAAACGCTCTTTTGGGCGGTTTTTGGCCTGGTGGACCTCGACAGCTTCGAACTAGATGGTATCAAAGTATTCACCAGGTTCTGGGGCATGTTAATGTTTGGTACTTACTCAGTTATTAACATCGTCGTCCTCTTGAATCTCCTGATTGCCATGATGAATCATTCCTATCAACTAATCTCGGTAAGTGCAACATCTCTTTCGCGAAATTTATTTACAACAAACGTTATTATATATCTGAGATTTAATTTAACTAAAAATCCAAGAGAAACGAAGAGAAAATAAGAAAATATATCCATTAGCTTTATTCGCGTTAAATGTTGTATTAAATGAATTAATAATACAATACAGATAATATTTATTCTTTGTGAAAATGAACAAAAACGAGCGTAAGATCCTTGAAACACTAAAACCACGTCGAAAACACGCGGCAAATCGTACTTTACCATACTTTTCATCTATAATTAGCCGAAACTAATTAGCGGGATGATTCGCTGCTCGTAATTAGGAACGCGCTGACGTCGAGTGGAAGTTCGCGAGAAGCAAGCTCTGGATCAGCTATTTCGAGGAAGGCGGTACCGCTCCGCCACCGTTTAACATCATACCGACCCCAAAGAGCGTCTGGTACGTCGTACAATGGGTGTATCGGAAGCTTTGTGGACACAGCAGGGCAGCTAAAAAGGAGCACATGCGAACAATCAGGGTAGGAACGACAGTTCTTAGATTTTTGCAAACCTAAAATAGCATCCGCGACGTCGTCGCTTTTGTAAGAAAATTCCCCGATGAGTCGAGCCACCTTCAATTTTCAAATCTGAATTTTTATCGCTTGCCCAATGCAAAGCGATGAGTTGCAGAATAAGGTGTCAATGCTAGCGCATCGCGGGGGATTCGCGAACGCTGGAGGATATTGAAATATTCTGTCATGAGAGATGCTTTCTACGAATTTTTCCGGGGCACTCCGGTTTCTTTTTTGGATTTTAAAATTAGGTTCTTATGTAGTAAGAATATTTAGAGCGGAAATTCAAGTGTTAGAAGAGAAGTTTGCGCATCTTTTTTTTTAGAACTTGCAAGGGATATTAAATCCAAGGAAAAGTTTTTGTCATTATAAGTCGCAATGGTTCTGTTATCGTATATATTTACAGATCATACAGCATAGATATAAGTGTACCAAGTTTTTCAGTCTTACGAAGTTTTTATCTTATACAGATTTCTTGAAGGGCTTAGGAACAATTCTCAACAAATAAACAAGGAATCCTCTTATCAAGCTATTAAACGATTAGAGATAAAAACTTCTTAAATATAGCAAATCTTACGTATTATTTACGATTATTACTTAAAGAACTTTTATTTCGTTATGAACTTATAATATAATAATTCGTAAGAACTTATAATCGTTATGCAATTTGGCATAATATTTTATAGATATACTTTCAGATAATTATTTATTTTTAGATGCATGATAGAGAATATATCATAACAACATTCGATATTTTCGCTAAGGGAAAATCTAGTACATCAAAGAATCCGTGATCCGTAATGGCTCGACAAATCTGGGGCGTACTATATAAAGCGTAACGTGCACTTTGTAACGAAAACTTTGGAAGTTGAAGGGTTTCGATTTCTGATTTTTATCTTAGCGAAAGGTCAAACAAGCTTCAGAGCGGGATTTTAGATATCAGAGTATCATGAGAAATTTGGTGAGACGATATGTCACGGTGGAGCAACGCAAAGCAGAGAACGAAGGTGTCACAGAGGATGACGTGAACGAGATTAAACAAGATATCAGTGCGTTTCGATGCGAACTCATCGAAATACTGAAGAATTCTGGCATGAACACCTCTACTGCAGCGAGCAGCGGTACCGGTAAGTCAAAATGAAAAGTAAGAAGAAAATAAATTGCCTTGCATATATCCTGCATGAGAAAGCATTGATTCAGTATTTGCTACTGTAAGAAATCAAGTGTGTATGCACAGCGGATATTGATCGCGTGTTTTCAATTTCCTTTGAAAGGAACGGATTCTCATTTAGTCAGGACAATATTGTTGTAGAATTTATTTTAAAAAAATGAATATTCGTAAAATATGCGAGGGTAATGAAATTATCAATCTCTCGTCTCTCTCGAAGGTGTGCAATTAAACATTATTTTGATACTAAACAAAAAGCATTTTCGCGAACGGATGTGTTTCCGAGTTAACGATGAGAATTATATGAGAGACGGCGCAATTGCTGGTAATCCACAAATTGTTAATCGCATCACGTGGAACGTCGAAACTTTGAATTTAACTCCGCGATTCTATTTGGGAATACCAATCATTATTTTATTCGCAGTAGGTAACACTCGCATTAGTCATTGGGTAAAAGTAACTTGTAATTTGAGAAGCTAAAGAAAGCGCCATTATTCATTCGAACTTTCGGGACTAATTACTCTAATTAAGAATTTACCCGATGACTCTGTAAGTATCACGTCGGCTTAAATCTTCAATTTGCCTTAATGAGAAAATACGTAGAATAATTTTTTTATTCGTGATCCGCACAAATTTTGCATAAATAAATGTTATCGTACTAATTTAATTTATACTTTTTCTTTCGATGTGCTGAACTAATAGCTATAATCGTTAACTTTAATCCTGTATATTAAAACTGAATTAATTTTTATTTTGACTTTTATTAATTTTTATTTTTGCATACATTGCACTGTAAAAGGAAAAAGCTTTGCAGCAGATAGAGAATTTCAGAAGAATTTAGAAAGCACTGCGTAAAAGTTATTTTATTTATTCTTATTCGTTAATACAAAAAAATAAAGAAAAGTTTAATTAATTTTTGGTATTATTTCCATATTGGTTATAATTATTTGTTATATGTTGAACAATTAACGTAACATACATTATATATACATTAGTTTACAACATTTTGTGCAAGAGGAGTAAAGATTGTTTCTAATTTTCTACGATGAGCCTACATCGAAATATTTCCATAAAATTCGATTTTTGAGTAATAAAAAAGAATTTTTTTTATAACTGATTATTGAGATTGTTTAATTTTTATATGACTTTTACATGTTAAAGTCCAGGAGAAATTACTTAGCATATTTTTGTCTTAATACCCCTAATAACATTTCTCAATTATCGTCAAATCCGGACGAAAATGTTTGTCTTGCTTATTACTTGTCACAACCAAGTGTTATTTGAACAGAAATGCTACCTTAAAAATACTATATCTTGAAAATTTGATTTGATAACATTTTTCTATCAAATTTGAACTCAGCGTCTCAAAGTGCGTTAAGAAAAGTTTCTTCTTTTGCACTAAAAGTTATTTATTTGTAAACTAATGTTATACATGGCGCTTAATATATAATTTGTATAATTTAATATATAATTTATTTATAGTCTACTTAGGCTATGATTAGAATTAGAATATCATGCGTGACTCTAGATTTCCATTAGTTTTTTTCTTAGCCATTTAAGTTTTTTAAGTAGATTTTTTTTTTAGTAGATTGCTTGAGGCTGCTCGTCGATTTTCTGTTTGTCTCCTAGACGGTAGCCTTAAAGAGCTGTCCGTAGGTGCGGGTGGCAAGAAAAACCGTCAGAAGGAGCGGCGTTTAATGAAGGGTTTCAATATCGGGCCACAGCCGGGCGGAAGCAATACCCTACCGCCCGTAGCTGAATTCATCGCATCCCTTCAGCAAGCGCAGCATGAGAATTCTCATCATGACTTATTTGGCTCGACCCTAAGTGGAATATTTGGACCAGGCACAACCCCGAAGAAGAGCCCACATCACATCAGCACTAATAGCGTGCCCGGACTAGCTACAGGGTCGCGACAAAGCCACAGCACCAGAAGTAGCTCTCGGAAGAAGCGTTGGGGCACTTTGATCGAAGCTGCAAAAGCCGGAAGGGTCTCCAGACTAATCGGTAAGTCGAAAATTTCCTCACATTAATATTTTGTTTAATGTTTATGATAGATACTTCAACTAAATCTCGATACGCAAGAGTATAAAATATATGGTATATTATTATAGTTTAGTATTCTGCGCTCTTTATTTAAAAATATGAAATATGACTTTAAACTATATATAAAGACTTAATATAATGACTTTATATAAAGTCGCAAAAATATTTTGAATATTGAATATTAAATATTAATAAACAAAAAAAATAGAATAAACAATTTCATGTTATTAACCCTAGCTATACATGTTGTTTTTTGTACCTTAATGTACACATTTAGGCTTAATATACACATTCCTGGGATCCATGTTTGTTACTGTAACTTCCATAAAAATGGATTTCAATTAATTTTTTTTAATTGAAGAATTGATGAAGGAACAAATTTATAAATGTATAAAAGTCGATAAAATTAAGGAACTTCAAGATATATAGGTCCAAAAAAAATTCAGAAACGCGAAGAAATCTCGATTTAGCAAATTGCATTGGGATTTCTATGATCCTAGTGTGTATAGTTAGGATTAAATTAAAACACACGTTAGCAATATATTTTTATTTCCTATCTTCCTAGTATTTTGTGTATTCAAGACAAAATTGTAAAGAATTTACGGTTCAACTGATGATGTCAAAATTAAATTGAAAAAGTGAGAGATTGCGGAAAGGTGTTATAGAGAATAAAGATAGAAATTTGTTTTTACGATTTATTTCTAGAAGACTGATAAAGGATGTTTATGCGAGAAGTAACCTTGCAGTATTTAATTTGGTGTGACATAACGTAACAACAACTAATTAGTAGAACTATCGTGAATACATCAAATTTCGATATAATAACCAATAATAAACAAGAGTCAAACATAATACACAATAATATTCAAATTAATAACGAGCATGAAAATCTTAACAATAATTTAGGCATTTCTAAACATCCAATAATTAGATATTCTAATAATATTGTCAGTTATTTATGAATTTCGCTTTTATATAAATTTCTTATTTAAACGAAATAATAATGAAGTCACTTTATAAACAAACAAACGTCATTTTCTCTTTTCAGGTAGATCTCGTTCCGAGGACTCGGTATATTCGCCAGCGTCCGAGGACGGTGGCTCACGATCCGAAGGCTCCTCGGACTCAAAGTCCTCTTTTGAGGGTGCCAGTCACGATGTACAAAGCTCTCAGCATCCCCATCACTCTCATTCTCATGTACATCATCAGGTACAACATCAAGAGGCGCATCACATGTTCACCCACGGCCTGGGCCCGGCTCTGGCTGCCTTGAGAAAGAAGCGTAAAAAGTTCTCCGCCTCGAGATCATCTACGCCCGCGATGACTAGCAGCACCAATACAAATCCCGCAGACTCGAGCACGACGTCTTCGGTCGCCACGGTCTTGCCAGCCAGGATCTCCTCGAAGAAGCAACTGCAACGCGCTAGCAGCGTGCCTACTCGAGGTCCCGAATTAACGCCGCATTCGTCAATAATGACGTCTCGACGGCACGAAGTTACGCAGAGCCAGCAACCCAGTCTCGACGTCGTCGAAATGGCCATCAGCGAACACATTAATGTGCAGCAAGGTTAACTGATATTATTGCATGGCATGTTGTTTCACGAGATCATATATGTAGATGTAGGATGAATCAATTATGACATGCATTATCGTGCATATAACTATCATGCATTATCTGTTCCCACTAGCTTCGAGTAATTATTTGAGCTCATAATTAGAATATATTATAAATTAGAGTAACAAGGTATATGTAGATACATTAAAAATGGTTATTTAAACTTGTGGAAATGTCTCACATAATTTCTTATTAATTATAAATTTAATTTTTTAAGGCCGAGAATCTTTTAACGAAGGAACTTAAAGAAAATTTTGTTTTCTAAGGGTTTTTGCAACAAAAAAATTGTCTTTTTCGCAATAAAAATTTTCGAAAACTATGTTTTACATGATAATTAAAGATAATTTTTAAAAAATTATATTTACCATATTAAATTTACAATTTTGAATTTTTTTATTTTTGATCTCAAAATTGAATAAAATATTATTCAATTATCTTATAGACCATAAGCTTTCAACATCGCGCGAGTGAATAATTTATAAAATAAATAAAGTTCCCCGTACGGAGGACCCGTCCATCAAGAATTAATTTAAGTTTATTTTTTACATATAAAAATTTTACATAGAATTTTATAATTTATGTAATGTTATTAAACCGTTTTTGTCAAGTGCAATATTTATAAGCAAGAAAAAAATTTATATATGTACAGTATATACACAACGTAACCATCCTTGTTTTTTTTTTTTTTTTTAGGTGTCGCTCCATTGACACCGTCGACCACCGAAGAGAGCGTAGTGGCGAGTGGCTCGACATCGATCACAGCGAAGCGAAATGGATCGGCGACACAGCTGCAACGTCTTCCCGGCATCGAGCCGATTTCCGGCCATGACGTGTCCGCCGGCTGGCTCTGAGGAAACGGATATGTCGCCAACGGGCGGCGGCCGACCAGCTGACACAGGAAGCATCAATCGGAACTCAGCTACGAGCTTCGTTTACAACGGCCATGAGGCTAGAACGACGTCGACGACGATCGTGCAAGCATACACGCACGCATGCGGCACGACCGTCCCGACGTCGGCAGACGCACAATGATGCCTTTCTCGCGACGCGACGCGCCATGCCGATTAAACGTAAGAGCGACGTCGATCGGGAATCTCGAAGAAATCCCATTTCTTATTAGAATCTCATCCTCTTTCCTTTACCAATCTTTTTACTATCCTACGAAATGAACACTTCCTTCAATGAAATAATGGCTCAAAATCTCACTTCAAGATTATTGGTACGTCATATTTATTACTTATATTTTATATATATTTATTTTTGTTTCTAATTTTATACATATGAAGGAGAGTTTCTATATGAGTATTGTAGTAAATTTATTTTTTTTTTAATTTAAACTTTCTTGAGCAACAGTTGTATACAAAATCATATTTTATGTTGTTTGTACTATTACTATTTAATGATTTTTTAAATTAGTTGGAATGATGGAATATCATATATAATTGATCGGTGCAGTACTTTCTTGCGATCTTTAAGCAACGATCGACGGTAGATTGTACTGAGAATTATTACTATTACTACTACTGCCAGAACAGAAATGGCATGTGTGAGTCGACGGCAAATAGTCTAGTCAACACTAGTCAGATCTCGTAACAAAAGGATGGAAAAAAACCTGGTTACATCTTATTAAGTTAACTGTCGAGAAACGCGACGAATTGCGTTACGTTTAACAAAAGTTGAATCTGTCGCATCTTCAGAGAGCTGGTCTACTGAAGAGCGAATCTCGTAGCCTCTTAGCTCTTTTCAAGCGATCGTTTCTCCAAAATTTTTTATTTCTTCCATATACTTATCCCACTCTAGTCATACGAATTAATCGATAATCAGTCATTGCCAATGAACGATTTCTATTATTTTTTATTCTATAATAGTTTAGAATGGCCACAAACGTGCGGTATTGAAAGAATTAATTATACAATAACTTTTCTCCATAAGACATGCACAATAGATTGCATGAGAGAGAGGCGGCTGGATCTTTAAAACCTCAAATTTCTGCAAAATTTTCGAGAATTAATCGCTCGTTAATTACAAGCATGTAACTATTGACGACTTGTCTTTTAACGATCCAACGTATAACTCTCTGTCTATATTTGGATTATCGAATGGCTAAATCTTTCGTTATGCCAGATCAAATCGGTGAACGACGCCGAATCGATTCTCGCGAAACGCAGAAGAGCAGGTACAAGTGGCACGACCAAAGAACCCGCCGGTAGTACTAGTCGAGTAGTGGCCTAAAGGAACGAGAATCCTAGATATTACGTACTATTTCCTAGATATTACGTGTATGTACGTTAATAACAATTATTACTATCATTAATGTCAAACGAATCGCGCGATCAGTACCACAGGTAAGTTCCTGAGGAGCAAGTCGCCTTGAGGGCACTGTCCAATTGCTCGCTCGCTTCGTCCCCCTATTCGTCATCAATCTTCTCGTGATCTCGATAACAGCGTAAGAGAGATATATAGTATTATTGAGAGAAGCACTATATATTTACCAAGCGGGTCAAACCACCGGAGAAATATTTCTTTAAATGAAATAGGGTCAACAGGATCTGAATGAGTTAATTAAGCTAAATAATTGAGCGATTTAAGTAAAGGTAAATTTTAAATGAGAGTTATTTGATGAATTTAAGAAATTATATGATGCATTACATCAGCATTTTTCAATATTGTTGAATTCGCGACGCATTAAATAAACTGTGTAAATTTCGACGCTTGATTTAGGTATGTTACAGATACCTCTAAAACAATATACAGAAATAAAAAGTAAGATTCCAAAGTTTTTATTTTATTGCATTAAAAGTGACTTTATAGCGATGATGATATTATTTTGATTAAAATAAAAAGTTAAAGTAAACACAATATAATTTAGATAATTTTCACAATTTTTTAAATACTTCTTACTTTGCACCTCTTACACGCTTTTTTACTTATTTTAGAATTTAATTTTTTTCATCTTTTCGCGGCTTGAAGATCCTTTGTGACACACTGGTTGAAAAATCCTATATATTACATTATAAAAGACAATTTTATTATTTAATTGCATTAGAGAGCTGATGCATAATAGAAATATACAAAGCATTTGTGAGATCGAATCGAATTGAATCTTTTTGATTCGAAAACGAATTGATTTCAGATCCAATTTTCCCGGATTTACTTTATTAAAAATTTAATTTATTAAAAGTTAATTTAAATATAATAAAGTATTTTTGGATTTTTCAAATAAACGATAAAATAAATCACTTTTAATTTAAGAGAGCCGTGCATAAATGAAGTATATAAAATAAGCGACTGATTAAAAATCGAATTGCCGATGATTCAAAATATCGAACTTATTTAATTTTGAATTTCTTAGATATATTTGAAAACAAATTAAATTCATTATAATTTGATTCTATTCGATTCTATAATAATTCAAACTATTTGCACATCTCTAATGTATAATTTCAAAAACATAATATGACAGTTTGACGTTCTTGGTAGATATATGGCGAATTAGTCATACCACCTACATGTATTATTTATATGAGATTATTAATGTAACTGTGTGAAGCTAGATTTCCCAATTGGTGGTAACAAGTGTTTGTTGTGAAAGAAAAGGAAAAAAAAAGCGAATAAAACACAAGTGGAACCAACTGATTTTAATAAGCGCGAGATGTAGCGCGGAATTATTACAATAAAACGGAATTATTTGAATAAAACAACAGTCCTGCGAATCCAATCGAATTTTCTTATGATTACAGATGCATGAAGCTCTATTTGCTCATGTTTCTACGTCACATACGACTTCGTGCGCGAAAACATACGAGAAATAATAGAAAACTGCTACGCATCAAAAGACTTCTTGCGAGTTGCACGCGACTTTGGACATCTTCCAAAGACAGCTGATCGCAATTCAGAAACCGTACTGAATTATGGGCGCATGAATTTCTACGTAAGAAACATAAGAATAACAGGCGTGACACTTGCAGCATTAATCGCTCACGCAATCCGTTTGTTACTCGAGGCGATGTATCATGTTTCAAAAACGTGTAACTACACGAAAACACGAGAATAACAAGCGGTGAGAATAAATTGGCTATCCAGCTCCGAATTTAATTTTCGCGTTTCCCATTTGTGTTAAAATGTTAGTTGTTCAAAAAGACTCTTCTTTATTTTTTCCACCGTGCAACACCACAAATTTCATATCACGGTTAACCGCCTCATTTGATGGACGCGATATTAATTTGCAAACGACGGGATTCGGATACATTAAATTTGAACGGATACGTTATTGGAGACAAACATTTCATCCGATATAAAGCGATTATGTCGACTCCACGTTTTGTAGTATCGATTGAAATTCGATGGGAGTTAGCAGGCGATATAAACCAAATAACCATTAATAAAATATCATTTATTCTGATAATCCGTTTATTCCGTATTCAGCACTTTGTAAAAAGAATACAGCAGGGAATGGTTGTAACGCGATTACTTTAAAAGGCGACAAATATTGGCAATAGAGGACTGGCAGTAACGTACATTGATAGTCTATGAAGGCATCCATTAATATTAATTTGAATGTTCAACATGGATCGCTTTGCAAAGTGAAACGTGTAAAGTCATTAAAATGTTTCATTCACAATACACACGATAATCCAAAATGGTTTTTGATACTTAAACATTTTTAATCAGATTAATTTTTTGTTACTGTAAAGCTTTTTGGCATACAGAAAAGGCATCGAGAGCGGAGAAATATATAAGAAATAATCAAATTGCGCACGGGACACAATTCACGTTATGCATTCGTGTATATTGCTTAGGTCTCGTACGTTCTATATAACAATAAGATTAAAAATTTACAAAAATTTACCTCTTTGCAGACGTAATTAAACTATCTTTTTTTGACAGATCCTTTGCCTGAGTATATTCCTTAGTCTACTACGTATATCCTAATTTAAATGCCATCAAGTAAAGAGCGTCTTGTCAATTTGTCATTCGCACGGCGCCAGCTCGCAACGATAACGACGATGCAGCTTCTTCGGGCAGGGACGACCACCGTTTGCAGCCTCTCGCTAATTGTGTAAACCAATATGATATTATCAGGAAAGGTCTCGTAATAGTGTTATGTATGTACAAAAGCTTTGTCATACTTCGTTAATAATACTGACACAATAGTTTATGTTATTCCAGCGAGCCACGTATACCGCAAATTCCATAAATACTAATAATGCGCGTAACAACCCGAAGCCAATTAGCTTACCTCGATCGTACGGTAACTTGTGACGCGACCAACGCCACAAGTGACACTACACGACGACCAATTTGACCAGCGAGATACCACACAATCCACGGGAGGAGGTGGTGGAGGAGGAGGAGTCAACGAGTCGGTAGGTATTTGATCTCGGTTTACGGTCTCGTTAAAGGCTTGGACAGTAAGAGCAGCTCGCACCTGAGAACGAGAATTGAGATAACACCTCCATCTCCCATGTTGACTTTGGACGAAACGTTGTCACTTACAACATCACAGGTATTGCCACACTCATCCACCGTTAGGAAATTATTTCGATTACCACGACATCCGCCGTACGCGAAAGGCACACACATTAATTTCCGTGGGTTGAAAGCCCATCTCTGAAAGTAACCCCTACACGGGCCGGGATCTGCATCCTCCATACATACAACTGTAAAAAGAAATGTAACAATTTTCAAAGTTTTACTGGTGCATGTTGCAAAATTAACAATTAACCCTCCGAAACTAGGGAGTTTACTGGATCCACTCAATTCTCACATTTTTTTTAAATAACATTAGGTCCATTGAAATCTCTATGTGATTATTTTAGTAACAAAGATTTTAATAAATAAAAATAATCATTTTTTTGTGAAGTAATATTATATTTATTTAGATAAAAAAAATACATTATTACATTTGAATTTATTATTAATTTTTAATTCTTATATTTACCTTCTATTATGATACTTTGATACCTACAAAAATGCCAAATAATTTAATTTTCTTTACGTTACATTTACAAATTTGAATTATTCTTATTAAAATAAATTTAATTCAGTATATATATATATATTTATTCTTTCTTTATTATTAGTTTAGGGGAAGAGTGCTTGAAATTAATTAGTGTCTTTTAATCAACGTAAATTAAATGAGTTTTACGAACCCTACGTTAATATTAACTGTACCACAGTTTGGCATCAGCTCCAGAGGGTTAATTTTAATTGATGAAGGAAAAAACCTTGTTCTTTTTAAACATTCAAGTTTCTTATATTTTTTACCTTTTGCTGTCGCCATGTCGAATGTACAATCCGCTTGAATGAGACATGGCCTTTGTTGGAGCAATTCCACGCGCGAAGAGCATTCCGCTTGCAACGATGGGTCGACCATCAGCAGTCTGGTCCTCAGTTTCACACCTTTGCCACAAGAAGCACTACATGGCGACCAATCGGACCAATCCGTCACCTTAATTTAAATTATCGTTATCAAACTCTGTTTGTTATCAAACTAAGTTATTGTACAACAAATTTTTATTTTGCCTCAAAATAAAAGACATAACAATTAAAGATGACAACTATAAAAGTTTTATATGTAGAATTAATGTACATAATTGAATACAATAATTATGTTTTAGATTGACACCTTTATAGTTGCCATTATTTTCTCTAAGTGCGCGGTAAATAGATTTTGAAAATTTGAACCTTGCACACAGGATCAAGCTGCTCTTCAGTTCCCGTTTGGCATGGTGGTTCCATGCATTTCTCCTTCTCGACGAGCGACACGAGCGGACACCGTTTGCGACCGCGACGGTCGCGGAACCTTCTCGTTCGCATTTTCAAACCGATCCCGCATGTGTTCGAACACTCGGACCACTCGCTCCATTCGGTGGTTTCGCAAAGTGGATCGTCCTGCGGCGAAATTATATCACCTTCACTCTCCTCTTCTCCCCTGAAATAATACATACCGATCTCATATATGCATGAAGAATCAAATTTGTTTAGTTGATTCATAAAATATATGTTATATTCGGGTCAATTTGATCCTTTGGGTTTTGACAGTTTTTTGTAATTTTCATTAAAACGCGACAAAGGAATCGTGAACGCACTCACGAGCATTCAGGAATAGACGCGACACACATCTCCTTTGAAACTAGCTGTCTGTTACAGTTGAACATAGCAGCTTTCTCCGGCATCCTGTACGACCTCGTACGCATCCTTAAACCTTTACCGCAGGTCACTGAACACGAAGACCACGGTGAATAATCCGTCGTCTGGCATTCCGCTTAAAATTCAAAGTAAAGTGCAGCTAAATTACCAAGATAAAGTTCACAAACTTTAATGAAGAGTAAACTCAAGACCTCTATTGACTTGACAATGTCATTAAAATATCGTGGATGATAAAGCACTAATAAAAATTATTTCTAAGTCTACTCTCAGACTGTACTTAGAGAAAAAGACAGTAGCAGCAATTATAAAGATGACAATTATATAAATTTTATATGTAGAATTATTATAATATAGACTAATATAGAAACTTTTTATAATTATTGCAACTATGAAATAGCTTATTCAAATATTAATGCCATATATAAAACTTGTCACCTTTATAGTTGCCATCGTTGTTTTTTTTAAGTGCTTCTTTCCAAAAGAGATCGGTTATTAAAAATACAATATAATATATGCGTACGTCTCGCCGTATCTTCAGTATTTTCGGCCACTTCCAAGTCAGTTACTTGCTGCTGCAAAAGTTCTTCGCTGCATCCGCGTGGAATAATTTTCTCTCGATTTATATATAATCTGGCCAGTGGGTGCATGGGCCTACCAGATGGATCATAAAACGGTGATCGTGGGTCCTCCGGATAAAGTGTTGTTATCGGCTTCATTTTTTCGCGTGGTTTTGTCTCGGAATTTGGTGACATATAACTAATGCCGTTGTCGGTGCCGGCGTCCCAAGGATAAAGATCGATTATCATACTCTTCGTCCAGGTGCAGTCCTTCTGACAAAGATTCAATTTACTCACTCCTATCACCCAATCGGGAGACGGACCTAGCATCGAAGCCACCGAAAGAAGAGGATGTCCTCGATCTACCCTGAGAAGTAATAAAGATAAACCGACGATTTAAAAAATTGAAGATTATTCGAGATTATAAGATATCGAGATTGAACTTGACGTAGTTAAATTATTGAAAAGTTTGTTATAATTTTTAGAGAGAATATTGTAAAAATTTAATGTCTATATTTTTTGTCTTAATTCACTATAGATACATTTAAAAAGTGTATAATTGCATATTTAACGACAGTTAAACAAAATAAGACATCATTTTTACTAGCCAAAGTTTTTTAACAATACTCTTTTAAAGTAACTTGTTTAAAATATAAAATTTACGAATTATATATATTTTATTATTAGTTACCGATCAAATGACTTTAATATTTTGCTAAATGCATATTTCGTAAGTGAACTTACCTAAAGCTCGTCGTTGTATTCGTATTAACATTAGGATACCATAAACCGGCAGCTTTGATAAGCGTCCTAAGATGCCTGGCTTTCTCTCTCAATTCCGCTTCCACGCCCGTCGCCGATCCCCATTCAGCCAATTGTCGAAACCCATCCGTCGCGATATGATTTCTACCCCAGAAGGAAAAATTTGGCTCGTGTGATGCACCAATGACATCGCTAAAATGAGTCAACCAAGCAGAAAATGGAAAGTCCTTCGGGTGTGTTCTATTTGACCAAATGCCCTCCATAGTTAGCTGAAAAAATAAGATTAATTATATCTTATGCATCTGTCATCGCTATAAATTAGAATAAAAACAATAAAAAAATTATGCTATTTATATACATATAAGGTTTGAAAAAATACAAAGATTTTATATTAATTTTTATAATATATTTCTGTCAAATATATTTTTCGAAATTTTTTATATCTTACTGAGTATTTTGCTTCGTCGCAAGCGCAACATTTGGTTTGATTTAAACTGTCGACTTCTGTGTTTGTTAATTCGCAAACAGTCATAATGAGAGCACCATCTTCTGCGTACCATCGTACATTGTTCTCCAAAATCATCGCGGTGAAAATGACGCATCCAGAGCCGGCTTGCGGCGCCCGCCACATTACTTGGATCTGCCAAGAAAATTAATCATTTAATAAATAAAAAAAGTAAAAAAGAAATTAATAAATGTTTACTAATATTTTTTATTAATAATACTACAAGATGTCTCCTTTTTCGTACAGACTTCAACAGTATATTCTATGATCTGAAATAAGAAAAATATGTACATATACTATGTATATTTATATATATGTATAGATCCTAAAATAATTTGTCATAAAAGTTACCTGATAAAAGTTATGCTGCAGAACGATGTATTACAGAAATCTACAAGAAACAATGTCACCTAAGTTTATACATGTTCGTCCATACATTACAATTGAACTGACGTTGACAAACTTTTTTGAACAGTATATGGATTGTCATATGACTATACATGATTGAAATAAAAATTGAAAACGCCGTTTCTAGTAAATGTAGCCTCGTCAGAGTCCATTTGATACCAAGTTTGTATTAACACAAGTAAATAACATTTTGAATGTTAAACTCAGACTTATGAGAAATTGTTTCTTACAGCTTTTATGTTCAATTCAAATATACTGTGAAAGTCTATACGGAATCTGTAAGAAACATCTTACATATTAATAAAAAACTATTATTAAAGATATATTAATAAAGTATATTAATAAAAGTATTTATAATTTTTTTCTTCGTTATTTTTTTAATTTTTGAAAGGGTCACGCATATTTGCTTGTATTCGTACTTCAGATTTGGGGTAATCGGTTGCTTCGGAGATCGTGTTAATGCAATCCTCGTTGAAGGTAGTCAAGGAATCCGGAAACAGTTGGAAGTAACCGACACGAGCCAAAGGATTATTCGGTGCGTGCTGCGAAGTCACCGTAAGCGTGAAACGCGTGAATTGTTGCAATCTCTCGTGTATTTGTGATCCTAACAAAATATCACGTTAATTATAAAAGTGACAATTCACAAAATTTGTTTTTATTTTTTGCGTTTACCGAAATCTTTCTTTGTTCTCTCGTGTTCTATATCTTAATAATTTTTTTCAGATAATCTTTTAGATATACATATACAACCTTGCAAGCTAACTGTATGAATTGCATTTGGAATGTATCCATTCTTCTGTCCGCTGATAAGTATCCTGTAACCACCATCGCCTGCTGTCCTGCTCGCGGAAGTTTGTTCCACTGTTGGCCTCAGGGGACATCCAGCGTGAGTCACGGCGAAAAAACACGCCGTCAACATTAAAAATAACATTTTGGAATGTCTGGAACATTTCATAATTTCGAAAATTATTCTTACTTAAAGCGATATAAAGCTACACATAAAACATAAAGCAGTAAAATATAAAACAATAATAAATAAGGCTAATGAGAGTCAGAACGGTTAAATCAGTGCAAGTTGATTATTATAAAAATTATTATTAAAGTACAGAATGTAATTGTTACATAAAATCAGTGTTACATAAAATTTAACACAGAAAGAACAGTTTTACTAAAGTATCTAAAAATTTAGCTGGATCCAGATATGAAAAAATTATTTTATTGGACCACCAAAATAATTATATAGAAAATTCAAACATGATGAGAATAATGTAACAAAAAGTGTTAACATTCTAGCAACCATTCTTCAATCAGTTTAAGCATACTATTGTACATAATTAATTTTGATGGTCCAACAAAATCATTTATTATCAGATCTATATCTATATAAATTTTTCAATATTTTAACAAAATTATTTTTTCTGAGTGCGTGAAACCATACTTTAACATTCCTATGAAATCTGTAACACGAGGATGACATTCAGCTAACTTGTCCTTGAATTCACGCCTCGCTTACTCTGCCAAGAAAATTGCTGCAATTGACAGCTTCGCGAAACCGTGCGAATCTCTCAACTGATCTTAATCGCTATTGTCAGAATCCATCTATAAAGCAACGAATGAACATAGTCGTACGATCCAAATTCCGCCGATCTCTTCTGACCGTTATTGTTAGTCTTGATTTGAAACAATAAATCACCACAGAAACACCTTGTGCCACAAAACGGCAACGCATAATCACGAGTCGAGCATGATGTCGCAAACGCGAATGAGAACAGAGATTGTATCGTAAAATGCGAGCAAACTGCAATTGGGAAATTGTTAGATTTTTAATAGACGGAAGGAGAAGATTCGGGAATTTTTTATTTTTTCTGACTAAAACATATAATCAGGATAATATTTCTTCTACATTTGATAAAACCGTGACATTTTCAGCTGATAAAATTAAAATTTTTCTCTTCATCAGAGTTCTTTAATTTTAATTTTATTTATTTTCTCTTCATTTTATATTAGTATTTATATAAAATTGTTATACTCATGAAACCCGCGTGCGATTAAATCTGTTTGATTTTTGGTGCAACTTTGAAATCGATTGTGTGAGTACATATAATCGCGTGACATAATATAATAGTTATTGCGTTACATAATTCGCGACTAACAATGCTCGATTCTCACAGTGACAATAGAGAAGCGATTTTTTCATTTCGTAGAAAAGGGATCGTGAAAATGCTAATTACTGTCTCTAGCAGGACTTTCCCACAAATTAGTTCTGCAAAATTAGTTGGGCAAATTTTTTTTGTTTTTTTCTTTTTTTGTCAAACTATCGTGTATTCCTCTGTGTGTAGATTCATGATATTTTATGAGATCGCGAAAAATTTATAATATTATAAATCGAGACTTTATGTGATCTATGTCAATACTCTTGATCAAGACTTACACTTCAATTATTATAATTAATAGACATCTTCGCCAGACAAACAGAAAGTAATCACGATGGTGTAATGAAATATAATTGCCTATGCGTTTCTTCATTAGTAATAACATGTTATACAATATATAATGAATAGTGTACAATAAATAGTGGTACAGTAAAAGCTATAGAAAAGATATAAAAGTACATAGAGCCCTGTATGAAACACATGAATACACACGTGTTAAACATAAAAACAAGAATACGTGCAAAAGTCTCTCAGATGAGCTTCGCGACGTTATTGCAGCCACGTGCGAAGTCGGAGCGCGTGCCGCATATTCCACATGTCCGCGTACATATTCCGCGCTCAGTGCATCTGATTACGGTCGAATAGCTGGAAGAACTAGGTCGGGATTCGTGCCAATCTGCCTCGACCGGCTTTCGAGACCGGTGCTCGTGAGATACATGCATGTAGGTAGCTGTAGGTTTCTAGAACGCCGACTCGGCGAAGCGGACGATGCAAGACGACGAGAAAGAGCAAGCAGTGCACGAACCTGTGGGGCCGGAAATTGCAGAGCACAGCGCCCGAGAGATGCATCTTCCGTGCTCTCAGCACGTGGCGCAATCCGTTCCGTTTATCACGCGCTCCGGATACGGAAATGCTCGTCTCGTCATGAAATTTGATGTACAATATGTGTGAGAAACTCGAGAATTTCATGCTCCTTGAAATCTTCAAGAGTATCGTCGTATCGTGTGTACCGTGAAATGTAGTGTAGGAGGACGCAGTGAAATGCTTAGACAACCGCGAGTTTTTACATTAAGAAGATCGTGAAAGTGAAATGCTTCTCGTGTGTATATTAAGCGCTCCACTTAATTCTCGCGATAAATTTATTTGTCATTAAAGATAATTGTAATCTCCGGCACACAAACGATAAAAAATAACTAAGTTTAATAATCTATATAGTTTCTACAATTAAAGTAAATATATATTGAAAATATGTTAATACTTGTTTAAATAATATCATACATATATATATATATATACAAAAGTTATGTAAATAACATTATAACTTTTTAATAACATATTTATAGTTCACTTTATATTATTAAAAATTAAATTATTTTAGAAAACACACACACACAATGATAAAAATTTCAATTGTTTGTGCACTTTAAATACATTCAAGCGATTTATGCAAAAGTTTTAATACAATGCATAGATTATTTGTCCTATAAATAAACAAATTAATGAATTTTGTTTATTTACAAAAAAATTAATCTTTGCATCACAATGAAACTTTATATATTGGATTGGAGAAAAAGTCTTTTTACATGTAAGTTAATGAATTTTTATTTTATAATACTTTCATTAAAAATGAACAAAATTTAAATTTTAAAAGAAAGTTTTAAAGTTTGAAATCTTTACTTTCGAAAGATTACTATATTTTTTAAGCTTCTATGAGTTTGATCATTTTTATATAAAAACCTACGAACTGAAAAAGATGAAAAATTTTCTTTTACTTTGTCACAAAACAAAATCGTTTTTTAAAAATGTTTCTATGACTTTTTGTTTCTGAGTTATTCAATTAAGTAAAGGAATATTCTGATTTTAATTGCTAATAACTTGATTTAAAAAAAAATCAATATACCGCAATTAAAAAAATAGATTTTCTCTCTCTTAAAGCTAAAATTTTGCTGTATCAAATGATATAATTGCAACGAAAATTTCACAACAAATGGTGAATTGAAGAAGGATTTTTATATATGTAAGAGAACTTTTTCCTAGATATAAATTATCTCTTGAATATTTAATATTTTTATATTAAAAAAAAATGAGGTATTGTTATTATTTCTTAACTATATTTCCATTAAAATACACATTCTATCTTTTATTAAAATAATTTTTAGATATGTTCTAATCGCTGCTAAGAGAGAGAAGATTTTTATAATATTTTTAAATGTGCTCTAAAATAAACTATAATTTTTCATAATTTCTTCATTTTTTCAAAAATATTTGTAATACATCCTTTGCAGAAGAACTAAACGCTTTTGTGACAATTTTATTTATATCGCTGTGTTCCTTACCACGTAATCTTATTTTTACTTTTTTAACAATAGATTTCGCGATCGATATTTATTTTCACGGTTTCATCCTATGTATTCATTAATCGTAAATTTCACATCAAATTTATGTAGAGCTCGGTGACGGCTGCGATAGTTACTGCTCCATGCACACACGCGTGAAAACTGATGCATATATAACGGTCAAACTCGTACCCTCTATTATATCCCTACCCGCGAATGCTCGCGTGGGTGAGTTTACGCATATCACAGCATATCCGCAATTAGCGAAATAATTAATAGTTTAGACTCAACACGTCGACCCATAATACACCTCAATCTGTATTCCAGGTTTAGCAAATTTATTAGAAACGTTTATTAGAAACATAATTAATTAATTTTCTCTGTAATTAATTAATTTTCATCGGTGTGTTCTTCATACTAAAGTATTTCTTTATTATCGTTGTATTTCATCTCTAGAACAAAAAATAAGATTTTTTTCTTAGTTATTGCACATTTATATGGATAATGATCTGTGATGCATCTTTACGATCGATCATATTTTATTTTTCCAGACATGTAATAAATTTAAATTATCTTTTCTTTTTCTGCCATATATACTTAAATTTTGTAATACGTCACTTTTAGTAAATTGCGTCTATGATTAATTACATCCGTTAATTAAACTATTTTTTCCCCTACAATATTGCCAACGCAGACTTTTTTTTCATTATAAATCAACACAATGATATTCATCTTTTAATTACTTTTAAATAATTGTCTATATAAAATCTTTTAAAACCTTTTAATAACATTTTTTAAAAGCAAAATATTGTCATAACTAAAGTAATTGCAATAAATAAAATAATTTATTCAACCATGTATATTAATTTTATGTATAAAACTTGTACAAGCACTTTTATAATTTGTCACTACCTTTACAGAAATAATCAAACATTGGCCAATTTATTATGGAAAGATAGTAATTAATTATTTATTTGGAGTATTAAAAGTACTGAACAACAATGCTTTTATACTTAAAATAAGTAATTAATTACTATTTTTCAGTATTAGCCAATATCATTAGATTTTTATAATGGCACCATGTCTTTTCTTTGAGAATTTACTGTAAATACGATTAATTTGTATTTATGTTCTATAATATTTTTAGCATAATGATATTTTATATTGCTTAACAAATTGTGGTTATTTGAAATGTGATTAATCGTTTATTTATTAATCATTTATTGATACGTTAATTTTTCTAGAACGATTCTGCAATGAAACGATTCTTCATTATTAATACATTATTCATTACAAATATATCTAATTAGTTATTTTACTGCTACTAGTGTTGCTATTATAATAATTAACGTGCTTAAATTTCCGAGTCATGTGTCTTTCGTCAAGCACAATTTGCTATTAGAGATCTGCGACGTCTGTATTCTCCGTTCGACTTGGTCATCTTTCAACTTTAACGAGCCATAATACAAATGAACATAGTTATTCAAGTCCCCAGCCTGTGATTCATTACACAGTGCAGTTTCAAATCATTATATCGCATGATCACGCGATATATCGCGTCAAGTTGATCATGTTCAATTAGTCTATTATGTTTGACTAGGTTGCCTTTAAGTGATAAAATCACTGATTTGCTGTGATGATCAGCTTAACTAGCTGAATCGATGGTTTATTAAAATTTCAACTTGCAAAGCTTTCGGGCATTTGTGTTTGAACAGGCCGTCTCTAAAATTGCATTTATCATTTAACCATAATAGCGATGCACCGACATTGCTTTTATTAATTCATGCTATTTCGCGATGAGCGCTGATCGATATCGCCCTACAATCGTTTTGTTAAGCGTCTCACAGTAACCTTTTATTCTTTAAACACTAAACTGCACTGAGAGAGTCTGTCAATTAAATTTATTGTGACAGCAATATATGTATATATACTTTACCGTGCTATTTCCGATCCGCTTGGATTGTACAAAGCGTACTTTGTTCACTGCACGATTAATGCATCCGCATAACACATAAAAAATGAATTTTGAAAGACGTGTTTCTATCGTTAACAAAAGAGAAACGGAATCTTGGACAATTGACGAGCGGATCCTCGTCAGATATAATTCGCGAAATGACGAACGTTGCGGAGAACAGCTTCTTTTTATGAAGCCATTAGTCCTTTCACGCGCTTGCAAATCTTTACGACTTCGGGGTGTCTTGCTCATGGTCAAATCTAATTGCTTCTCACGACGGAATAACGTAATCGGCGATCATAATTCTTAAATCAAGTAATTAATTAAAAGACGAGATTTACAGTTAAACTCGGGATTATTTGATATCTGTAGCAATTTTTAATAATTAAATTTAAATTAATAAACTAACTTTAATTAAATGTCAATAAAAAATTGAAATAAATAATAATATTTAGTGTTAAAAAAAATGAGTACTCTAAAATTTTTCTATTTGTAACAAGTAGAAATATTTAAAGTTTTAATTGAGCAAAACTTATCAATGTTCCACATACAATATTTTACATTTTATGTACCTAAATAGTTCTGTAGAAATGTTACGCATATATTATAAAATGCATTCAATTATTCGCAATTTGAATTTCATAATGTTAACTGCATTAAAATCGAGAATAAATTTTCATAATGTCAACATCATTAAACATGACACGAAATTAATTGTATTCGTCATTGTGATCAGTCCGAGATAAACATGATTCTCGTTTAAATTCACAATTTACGTACACGCACATGTATATACACTGAAAAAATTTTTGGTTGAAATAGACGAATCAGAAAATTTTGACACACACACATATATTAACTAATCAGAACATTGATTATTTCAATTAGAATTGTAATAGATTTAACGAGAAAACTCTGATTTGGTCAATTTCAACATTGTTAAATTAATGTCAAAATTATAATATAATTAAATTATATAATTTAAGTTATTTTTTAATTTAAGTTATTTTTTAATTTAAGTTATTTTATTATTCTTATATAGGTCGCTATTCCTCCTAATCAATCATGTTGTAAATTTAACTAAAACAATGGAATTAAATTTAATTTAAGAAAATTTATTAAATTTGAATCAAAATCAGTTTATTATTTACTAAATATGTATATTAATATAAATGTTGTTTACTTTAAAACTCTAACTACAGAAATTTAATTTACATTTTGACAGACTTAGAAGTTAATAATGACAAAATGTTATTTAACTGAAGGGATTAGATTACCATTGCTTTTTTGATAACACTGAATCAAAACTCTTAATACAACCAGACTTTCTCTAGTGTATATATTATATAAAAATTGTGAATTCGCTCATATGTGTGTATATACTATACTATGTGTATATATATATATATATATATATATAGAGAGAGAGAGAGAGAGATTAGCATGTTTGCGAATATATTATTACGTAACCGAACAACACAATAGACTGATTAGTCACACAATCGCCTACGTGACGCGTTTCGCGACACATCTGTTTGATCGTGAGCAGGTCGTGAACAGATCGTGAGCAGAGATCGTGAATTACTCACTGACAGATATACAAGACGTCCGTGAATGTTCTCGCTGGTCAAACCGATGAATACTGATGGAGAAATCGGCGGATGTCGTGTGCTCCGTTTCCAGTTAACCGACAGTATTCCGGAGAATTTTATCGCGAGTCATGGGGTCAGTTTTGGGTCAGCGCTAACACATATCGCTAACGACGCCTTAAAGATAGTGCGGAAACGTTCACGATAAACACTAGTGGTGCGTCCGAGGATATGCGAATATTTAACGTGGTTTACAAATCGTTTCTCTCGCGGACTTGGAACTAATGACAAAGAGAAATTTCGAAACGACTGTTATTCCAAATTATCAATTACGAATCGGCATTGAGTCTCTTTGAAGCCTCGTTTGATAAATGAGCATTGTACTTTGGAAATGACATCAACAGAGAATAAATTCAATGAGACGGCGAAAACATTACAAAAATTTATTTTATTTCACGCGAAAAAAACAAGCAGAAGATATCTTCGATTGGGCTTCAGGCGAATCAATTGAAGTCCCAGCCACCGGATGAACGCATTGACATCGTCGTCGAGGTCTTATACCGGGTGTCGTTCGAATATCGCGCCTCAGCAACAATGACAGTCACGATGAGACATACGCATGCGTTATATTATCGACAAAAGTCTACGGCAAGTGCTCGGTCAGTCGCGGCCGAGCCGCGCCGCGCGAGGAGCTTCGATTTGGCGTTTCTCCTCGCTGCGACCACCCAGCCTCACTCGCCTACGACGCACACGTCGTAAACGCCTTGCGGTTTCTCCGATCGGTAAGGCTTTCAACTTTGAAATGGGAACATCGTGAGATCACCTCGTCATTGCCTGCCGTCCGTCGTCATCACCGGAGCGGTTCTCCAAGCGCGCTGCGCCGGTCCCTCAAGAGAGGCACCGCTGCTGCTCGTTGTGTACGCCGCTCCTGATTCGACGGGGCCAAGGACGTTTACGTCTGCGAGCACAGACGCATACAGGTGGAAGACGCAGACAATTGACAAACGCGAAAGGAACGAGACGATCCCAGGCGAAAGATTGACAAGACACGTAATTCGTCGTTGACCATGGCGAGCCTGGCGAGCAGTTCATCGTCGGCAGGCCTCACCAGGGCCCCGACGATGCTGGAGCAGTTACTCGAAGAGATCAATTTCCAGAGAACGAAAGAGCTCAGGCAGATGCTCAAGGATGGTTTGTATTCGTTGCCGCTGGAGTAAAGCGGTTCAGCATGTCGAGTTAAGGGGGATGACAATGTGTGCGAACACTGGTTGAAAACGAGGGTGAAAACGTATACAGGCCGAGTTAGGGTGGACTTTAACCAAGGAATTATATAAAGGGTGTTTCTTGAAAGGGTTGATCGCCGATGAGAAATATATAACTGTTTTGTTTGTGAGAAATGTACTTCAAAGAAACAAAAATTGTTTTCTTTTTTCTTAATTTTTTATTGCTTTGAAATTATAACGTTTTTTGCAATATCTTATTTTATTTCAATTGCTTGTATGTAAAAAAAATTTGTTCATACCTTTATTATTTGTTCATATCAAATTTTTAATTTATGTTTAAAAAATGGTAAATAAACTGTGCAGTTTAATTGATTTATTTCGACGCTTTGAGCTTCGAAAATTTAAATAACATAGAAAGACTTAAAAATAATTGTTAATATACGGAAAATACACACTTTCTAATTACATATTAAGAGAGTTGCTTAAGACTACGTAACATCTTTATCGCTCTGAATATTGAATAATGGAGATTGTTCATTTAATCTGGTTGTTTTTGTTACATATATATATATATATATCGATAGATATTAATAGTTTTGTTAGTCACTTAAATTATGTACTTTATTAATCAAAAGAATCAAGGCCGCATTAACCTATATTTTGCGACCACGGACTGAAATATTTCAAGCACTCTTTTAAGATGTGATCTAAGTAACATCTTTTTTTAAAAATTAAATTTATTTAAAAGTTAATTTTTTCAAAATCTTTTAAAAATCATTTATATTTATATTTGCACTATAAAAATAGCGAAAAGCATTTAACAAAATTACACAAATTGATAACAAATATTTTTTCCAGTCAGAATAGAAAATAAATTTAATTTTTCTTTATAAATTGCGTTTTGTTATTAATTATTTTGTTTATCTAGTAACTTCAAATTATCTATTAATAAATAACATTTTTGAAATATTCAATTAAAAAAAAATAATTATTTAAATTTGCCACCCTATGTATAGGCTATAATCACTCAATACGTTTATATGGCATTGACAGAAATACTTGCAGAGTGATATATGCATTATAATATCATGTTTCTAATCATAATACACATACATATATATCGTAAATCACGTCATTTGTTTTTCTTATGTCATCTTTATGCTTGGAACGTTGAATTATATTATATATGTTGCAGAAAAAGTCCTTTTACATATATATAAAGATAAACCTTTCCTCAATCCGCCATTTGTTGCGAAATTTTCGTTGCTATTATATCATTCAATAGAGCAAAGTTTTAGCTTTAAGAATCTGATTTTCAATTGCGGTATAACGATTTTTAACGGAGTTATGAGCAATCAAAATCAGAACTCTTTTTTACTTATAGGTTGTCGAAAATTGTTCGCATATTTTTTTGGAGCACGTGAAAGACCACAAAGTAAAAAGAAAATTTTTTATCTTTTTTAGCTTATAGTTTTTTATATGTAAAAATTACTAAACTCACAGAAACTTAAAAAATACAGTAATTTTGCAAAAATAAAGATTTCAAGGTTTAAAAAACTTTTTTTCAATTTAAATTTTATTCATTTTTAATGAAAATTGTAAAATAATGGTTCTTTTACATGTATATAAAAAGACTTTTAGATTTTTACTTTTTAGATAAATGCGGGAAGATTGATTTAATAAAATATTCGATATTATTCATTAATTATTTACCCAAATATTGTAATTAACAATAAATATATAACGTATTTATTATAGAGTGTTGAGATTGAATAAAATAGAAAGTTAAAGGACTGTAGTTATAATATATTTGGTTCAGTTTCTAACATTAAGTTGGATCCTCTTCATCAATATCGCGTCATAACAGGTATTGATTACCTGATATTTCCTGCCTTTTGCGTTCGTTGTTACATCTCCCCTTTCCGATACACCCTTTCGCACGTAACGAATCGATCGGGGGTGAATTCGGTATTAATCAAACATCGCGTTAACACGAGAAATTAAAATCTCATCCTCGATTTAAAATTTTGATTTATCGAATCGGCGTCTTTGTGAACATGCAAATTCTCTCGTCTTTACTAGACTCCGGATTCGTCGTGCTGCAAGGTACAACGTACTGGACGGATCTATTTGTCCGTCACTTCCTTTTTCAAGCAGAACACGCCATCGACGGCGACGATCTGCTCTTCTTCGTCCGTAAGAAGCACGTGAAGACCTCGTCGAGATATCTACCCAAGTTCGAAACTGAGGTCGATGTGTTTCGTAAAGACAGCAAGAAACTGCCGATCGGCGATCCCGACATCGATTGGGAGGAAACTGTGTACCTGAATCTCGTTGTGCACCAATTCGACTACACTCTTACATTGGCGATCTGTACAAGAACAAGTCCTAAGGAATTGCAAGTAAGAATAGCTTTTAATCGAATTAGAAAAGAATTAAAAAAATACTGTAGATGAATATTATATAAAATGTCTCAAATCAATTAATACTTTTCTTTTATTTTTCCCTTAAACATTTTTTCCCGAAAATTGTTGAAATATGTCCGTTTTATATGTAAATGATTCGCATGATTTCGAGCATGACCTCACATAATGTAAAGCTGAACTTGTAAGCGAGTATGCGGCACCCTTATATTTATTGCCTATTTAACTTCAAAAAAGTTAAATTAAAAGTTAATAGTAACCATAAAACGTAATTAAATTAAGTTAAAAGTTAAGAGTCTACACTCTACAATGTAATTAGTATAAGTTAAGTTAAAATTATTTAACTTTTTAATTTAACTTTTATCTTTTTAACTAGATTCTACCCAAATCCGCATCTATGTTTATAATATCATTTTTGTTTCAATCATTTATTTTACATCTGTCGCTATCTGCAGAACTGACAATTAGAATTACGACTTTTAGGTATTGCGAAGGCATTCTCAGAAAGTATATGCCAGTCCAAGTCGACGGCGTATGGATGCCAAAGGTGATCTCGAGGAGATGACGTACCCGCACATATGCTTCATGGTGGACAATTTCGATGAAGTTTTCTGTGATATTTTAGTCAGGGATGGGGAGATGGTGTGCGTAGAGCTGGTCGCCTCCGATCGGGAGGGTGCGATTCAAGGCGTCATTTTCCTCGGTTCGATCAGATACGATGCTTTGAAAAAAGTTTACGATGCCAGAGTGAGTTATTATGTATTATTTAGCTTGTTAAATTTGTATTGTTAAATTTATGTATGTATGTAAGACAAAGACCGTTTTTGCTTTTAGTCAAGTCTGAGCACCAAAATGGCTCAGCGGATGACATTCGGCCTCTTCTCCGGCGCGGCCTCGCAAAGAGTAGAATTCGTACGAATGAAGGGACCACGTGGTATGTTCAAGAACTTCATCAATATTTTTCTTTTTATCGACTTTAATTCTCTCTCTCTCTCTCTCTAATTAATTTATATAATTTTAATATACTATTTTTATAAGTATAAAAAAATTGACGTAGGTGTCGAGGAGAATACGTTTCACCTTTATTATTTAATTAACGTGACGTAACCGCTTGCGCAAAAGACGGAAAATAGAATGTCTATATTTATCGGTATGGCAAGGCGTAAAGAATATAAGAGTTCGATACGTTACGATAAGAGTTCGATTTATGCATGGGAATTCTTTAGGCAAGGGACACGCGGAAATGGCCGTCACAAAACCGAAAGGTTCCGGTGCGGAGACGCCAACGTCGGAGCCGGGTTATTGTGCGACCGACCTGTGGGACGCCGACTGGGACGACGCAGAGGAACTCTTTATGTATCGCCATCAACGAAGACTGTCCGATCCCAGTGCTAACTTGAACAACTTCGTGCGTGGCGGTTGGAGAACGAAACCAGATACGGTGGCCACTAAGGCGCGATCGGAGAATGAGGGCCTCGACTCAATGGCAAACGGTCTCAGCGAGATCGAGGCTGGTGATGTTCGAGACGGTAATTGTCAGCATTAAACAATACAGATGAAATCGAGAACAGATTTTGCTACTCTTACTAGATTTTTAGTTCTACACTCTTAGACCGGTATTCATATCCTGCATTTAGCGTTTAATATGGACGTTTTTTGCGAACCGACCGCTCAAAAAATTCAGACGACGTTTATGATATAATCATAGGCGTATCTAGACGGAAATTTGGAAAGTTTAAACTCCCTCCAAAATTTTTTTTATTGAAATACAATTTTTTTTATTAAAAATACAATTTTACTTTTGATTCTGTATAAATTTTTCGTTGTCGCATAAAATGTTTTTCTTTCTGTTACGCGACTATAATAATTCCTAAAATTTTTGTCAAATAAAACTTTGACAATGTTCGTATTTAATAAATATATAAAAAAATTTTTCTCAAGGTCTTCGAGCTAAAAAATAGAATATGCGCTAGATATTAATGAGTACTCCATTCGATATCAAATAGACGCGATACTCTCAATCAAAATTGTGTGTGTGTTTATATAATAACAGAATTGATAAACCTACTTCCCCGTTCGGCGTCTCCCTAAAAATTCTGGGAATGTCCATAGGTGTAATATAATACGTTAAATGTATGGGATATGGACACACACAGCGTTTAGTATCTTTCTCTTCTCGATGTATTTCGTTCGCATTCACTCTCGGTCTGTGCATGCTCTTATGTTGTATCTGTGTAATGCACAACTGTCTTGATGTTATCAGGCAGACACCTCCTGTTCTCGGCAACACACTTCTTCTCAATGCTGGCACTATAGACTCGAAGCTGATAGAGCTAAATATTTTCAAAGGTGTGAATCAAAACTGCATTAAAGCGTGATAGAAAACGATCGCATGTATACGTTAAAAGAGATTTTTCTACTGTGACTTATCGTTCCAGAAGTTCTCGACATTTATTTCTTTAAACGGCGCAATTTAATGCACCGTAGAAAGAAAATCTTAATTGAAACAGTATCTCGTTCTCTGAATGTCTTGACTTGGACCGGTCGGTGTTCACAGTTAGCAATCTTTTAGGCGAACTTAGCGTAGCACTAGCACAGTGTTAAGAGTAGATGAAATAGCGAAAGAGATATAGAAATACAAGAGAAAAGAACAGATTCAGTTCTATCTTCACCGACACTACGAACTAGTACTAACAACTATCACCACCCACCACTACCACCACTACTACTACTACTACTATCACTACACTCTAACTTCCGGTTTAAATATTGTCACATCTGTTGTGAAAGATTACAGAAAACTAATGAATAAACAAACGAAAGAGTATCTTGTTATCTCTAATCACTCGCACGTGCCATGCCGGCTCTTTCCTTTGTAGCCGATGTACAGGATAGCAGCTGGGGCGGCCGGGGCTCACCGGGAAACCGCAGGAGTCCCCGATCGTTACGTCGACGAAGATCGCCGTTGGCTCAGCAACAACTACAACAACACCCCGTCCACAACAAGCAACGACAACGTAATGCCCGGGAACGATCCGGAATGAATGAGAACTCGCCGATACGCAAGGAGACGATCTATCGCGAGACACACGGTGAGTGTGCTCGTTCGCGCTGAAAACGATCAATTTCTCTTGTCTCTGCTCTTGCCGACGCTCTCGCTTCTTATGTGATTAGTAGAAACTCTGTGTTTAGCTTTTTTCCGAATTACCGAGTGTCACCGTGTCCCGTTGAGATAAGCTTTGACAAAATATGAACAAAACGACTTTTCTAAATATTTGTTTGATTAATTTGAAATAAAGCTAAAGCCTCGTGGATAAAACGTTTCAAGTTGCACGAAAAAAGAGTAATTGAGTTTTTAAATAAATGCACGGAGAACAAAGCGCGAAAAGAGACCGGAAGCACGATCGTTTGTAGTCGCGACACGGGTGCAATCGCCGTCTAAATGACGACGTGGTTCTCGCGGCAGGTTTCCACAATCACCAGCAGAACAATCATCAGCAGAAGCATCAGCACCAACACATAGAGGTGGGAAGTGAGATTTTAGTGCCGGCCGGCCGTTGCCTGACAGATGACAACGTCCGGCAGAAGTTAGACTCGGGCGCGATATTGGTGCACGGCAAGGAGGAACTGCCACTGGGTTACGACGTGGCTACCGCTACGGAGGATAATAACCGAAAACGACGTCCCTACAGCGCTGGTCACCTGTTCAATCATCATAACGGTTTAGAGAACGACGACGAGGAACGTCGACGACTCAGCGACGACGAGCTACTCAGAGTAAGACGGTCTGACAGCCGTCGCCGTCTGCGTAGCGCCGGTTCCGATCACGAGGACTACGCCTACGGGCAGAACAAGAACAAGAACGACGAGATCAAAGACAAAAACGCGAACGCCCACCATGTGACGCGCATCAACGGCGAGGTCGTGTCGACACGTCGACAGAGCGCCACATTGCCCCGAAGACGACGTCGAAGGGCTCTCTCAGGCAGCTTCGTGGGTAACCCCTTGCCCCCTCATCGAGTCACGCCGGATGGCACCGCGATCTACTACTGGTGCGAGCTCCCGCGCCGCCCCGGCTCACAGGGTAAATTTTTCCTACCCTTCCTGTGCCCTCACCCTATAAGATACCTTTTCCTTTGCCCTCGACGAACGAGCAATCCATTTGATCATCATTTCTGTTGTATTGAATCGTTGTACGTAATGTAGTCGTGTACTACCTGAATCCAAAGCATTCGTTTGACTGTATTCATCAATGACTGTGTTTATGGGATGGTGAAACGGCAATGACTGCGATTGCACGCGATATGACGGAGGGTGGTAGTGATGGTGGTAGTGGTTTACCATATAAAGAGTTTGTCTGAGAAACGACTCTTTCAGTTGTTTCTGAATGCTTGTAATGATTTTTTATTATGAATTTCACCACCGATAATAAGCACGGTCATCGAAAGTAGGTAGTTAATAGTTAATTCATCTTGTGAACGTAATATTAATTCTATTTTTTAATACTCGTTCTCTGCAAGAATTCATAAAAACATCTAAGCATTAATTCTTCTTTAAGTAAACGACGAACTCTTGTGTGTGATTCATTTTCAGCGAATGTGGACCTGTCTCTTTGTGTAACTTGCATAATGCGATTTCCATATGTGTATGTAATAGTACATTAAAAAACTGTCTTGAATGAGGTTTATCATTGTACATTTTTCGAAGTAAAAGCGAAAATTGATGTATCCTGATATTCTTTACTGTGGACGTTTTCCAGCAAGAACACATGGATGACACAATGAGTTATTACATCTTTGTTATTTGCTAGTTAAACAAGGATGAAATAATTTATTGTGTTATATTGTATCCTTGCTGGAAAATATGTCCTCTATTTGCTCTCTCTATCTTGTGCATCCGTAATTCTTATGCATAATCTGCAACATCATATACATATATTTAACATATTTTCATCTTTTTCACTGTGACTCGTAACAACCTAATCAAAGGATGCATTTAATTTCCTACGATTTGAAGCTTGTGTCTGTTTCATTGCTCGAATGAATATCTATCCTGTACTCAAACAACCGTCCTATTATTGCAGGACATGAAATATGTTATATACAAGCTTCGAGTTGGCTTGTAATTAATAATATCTCTTTCCTTTCAGAGTTGGATGACGGGGCGTATAATCCACTTTGGACGATGAGAGGTTTTACCCAAACCTTCCATTTCTGGAAAGAGACCAAGCGAGCACAGTCTGTACCTTTGAACGCCTTTTTAACGTACATTACGTTACCATGGTGGAGCATAGCGAAAGGTAAGTCAAACCGAAATCAGATTACATGAACATATATTTTTATTTTTAATATCTATATGGAATGTTTGAAAGTTTCTCGGCATTGTGCTTGTATAAAATTGTTTGTGTCTCTATTAATGAAACACGTTGGTATAATCCTGGATATTAAATTAATTTTGCCTCCAATTCAAATATAATATTATAAACCGCGTTCAATCTTCTTTTCTTCAACCGCCATAATTTCTGTTACAGATATTCTGGATCATCGAGAAGGACCTATTTTAACATTTTAGCTGACAGTATAATACATTTTAATTATAATTTCAATACTTTCCTTTTTTTACTTTGTACGTATATTGACAATTGGCCCACAAGAAATATAACAATGTATAGTTTAAATAATAAATCAAATATTATTTACAAATCATTTGGATCGTACTGCAAAGTAGTGCGACAGCATTTTGTGATTCTTTTTTGAATAAAAAAGAAATTTTTCAAATAAAAAATGTCATGTTCTAAAATTTGATTAATTAATTAATGCATTCATTTTTTAATCGACTATTTATACAAATATAAAAATAAAAGATAATATGAAATTAAAGATAAATGAGATGTTCCATTTTCAGATAAACTATGTTGTAATTTACTTGTTAAGCAAATAAAACAGTGAAAGAGTAAAAGCATAAGAGATTAAGACAATGAGCTAAAATTTACCGAAAAGTGGAACAACCCAGCCTAAAAGATAAAAAGAAATAGATTATAAAGAAGAGATAGAAAAGACATTAAAAGAAGAGAAAATCATAATGTCGTTTTAATTATCACAGATATTAAAATTGCGTTTTCAGTTTTATACTTTGCAATCTCTTGTATATTAATATCAAATTTGATAACGAGTAATATAAATATATAAATTTAGTTTATCAAGTGCATGTGTATTTTAGATTACTATGTAATCAGTATAATATATCAAATCGTTGCATTTTCGTAGAACGTCAGGCGGGAAATATTCATTCTGTATAGCGGAATTTCCTTCTTTATCTTGCGAAGTTAATAGACATTTTGCGGCTGAGATTTAAAACCGCACATCGCACATCGCCACTACATCTTCCGGTCGCTATAAATAAACGAAGAAGAAATTTTAATATGCTCATTATTTAATGATACGCCGCATTAGGAGCACTTTGTTAGAGCACTCCGTATATTACACGTTATCATGAAGTTTCTTATAGTAGTATGTGCTTTAGCGATCACATGGATTTATACCGAAGGCATGCGATTCACCGACGATGAATTACGACCACACGAGGGAGTGGCGATAGGTATTTACTCATAAAGTTTTCTTTTAATGATATTAACTGTAAAATATATTTTTATATAGAAGTTTCTAATATTTGATTCCTACCAACAATAATTGCATCTTATCAACAGTTTTATGATGTATATATAAAGTATAAATTAATACCGTAACTTTACACAACTATGGTTCTATGCCAAAAGTGTGGCCTAAATACTCGCGCGCATAAAAACATGAATATCGGTTTTCATGCGCGTAGGTGTTCAGACTATAGTTGTAGAAAAAGATCATAGTGTTGTGTAAAATTACAGTATTTAAAAAAATTATATTTTTAGGATATATAATGTCAATTAAATTATGCTACACGATAGAAAGTTTATTTAATTTTATTTATTTCTGAACAAAAAATATAAAGTACATTTTATTTTATTTATATACATATATGTTTTTACATAATCAACTATTGCTACTAATTGAATTTTATGTAGAAGATTTCTCATCTATCTTCAATCTTATATGTTATCTTTTTTTACTTTTACGATTTATTATATGCATTCCAATTATTACAATCTTATACGTAATAATGCATGATTGAAATGGACTCTATTTGCATTTCTTTTTTGTTCTAAAGAATTTCCTTATTGATTTTTTATACATCTTGCACAGTATATAAACACGCACATTATTTTTACATGTTTGAGGAAAATATAAAATTATTTTTTCAAATGCAAGGAAATTATTGAACATATTGATAATCATTGACCTCTTACTTTATACTAATAACAGTTGTTTACTGGTAATAACTCAAAGAGTTGAATATATAGAATGGCTTATTTTCTCATTATTCATTTTTCAAGTAATCTAGTACAGAAATGACTGATTTTTTAAATGAATTCTTGTGAATTTCTCAATTATAGGATGCGCAGGGAGACGTATGCAATTAAATCATCAGATGAAAGAGGTAATGTGCGTGCCAAGGCACACTTTAGTAAAATTAATACCGCAATCGGGTTATACTTTTTATCCAAATTATGCGTCGGTGAAAAGATGCAGCGGTTTCTGTCCGAGGAATAAATCATGCATGCCAGTTCGCAAAAATGTTAGAAAGATCGCCGTGAGAATGGATGGTTATAACTCAAGCGAGTGTTATCATGTGTTGCTCGAGGAGCACACCAAATGCAAGTAAGATAGTTTTTCATTCTGCTTTCGTGTTTATTTTTAGACTTTTACTTTTAGATGGTTATTATTTGACGATTGATAAAAGACCATAATATATACAATCGCATATATAACGCGATATAATCCTATATATTTCAATCGTTTGTTTTATTTTAAAATAATCTGTAATTTCCAAACTGAGACTTTGATTCTTTATTTATAAAGAAAAATTATGATAATTTATATATTTATATTAATAAACATATTTTTTTTTTATTTCAAGCATATTGAAGCTTTATATTTTTTTGTAATTAAATTTTTAACAACTAAAAAAGCTAGAAAAGTGGAAGTGTTTTAACAAAAAATGCGATTCTATATAAAACAAGTCCATTACTAATGTTTTATGTTAATTTTGTTTTATGTTCACTGTTGAAGAATATGATTTTTTTAGATGTCAATGTAGCGTGACAGAAAATCATTGTAACATTCATCAGGTATATTCAGAAAATAACTGCGCGTGCGAATGCAAGAATAAAAGAAAGTGTGATAAAGAGAGACAGATGGTCTGGAATGAAAAATTGTGCAAATGCACTTGCAACAAGGAAGAGGAAATCTGCACTAGTGGACTCGAATGGGTACCTTCTCGTTGCGGGTAAATCAATCTGACGAGGAGAACAAGTTCTTAAAGTTCATTCAGTAGCATGGATCGAAACCGAGTTTCTTTCGCTCTTATTCCTTGATAGCAATAATTATTGATAACAAAATGACAAATGATTTGCGATCTGTGATACTGAAAAACTTGTTTGATACGTAATTTGATACGTAATTGATCCATAAAGCGGTATTAAGTATATAACACTCGTAAAACTTGGCATATTACAAAACAATTTCGTGTTTCAGATGCGCCCAAGTAATGGAGATGTATCAGTTAGACAAATCTAATATTGGTTATATTAGAAATTTATAGGAAAATAACACACACAATGACAAGAAATCCAATCTTAACAACTTGAAGTATCAAGTCGAAATCATTTGATTATATATATTAAGAAATAATAGTCACTATTTTAATTTTTTATTTCGATTTATTTGCCTACCTATAATAAAGTTCTTTATGTACACACATGCGCTTCTTTTTTAAATATATCAAAATCACTGTTTTAAAATAACATTAACAAATTGAGCAACAAAACATAAGGTCGATACATTGTCTTATAAATAAAAATAACACCTAATTTTAGCGTTGTCAAATATTTTTACAATCTCTTGATGACGTACATTTGTTTAATTATAATGCATATAAATAAAGATAAAAGAACAAAGATTAAATATTTTTACAGTTGTATAAATTTTTTTCTCGTACAAATATATACTAACATGAGCAGCACATTTTCTGATTTTATAAGAATTGTATATTACTTTACAGGAAAAAATAAAATTCTTGAGATTATAATCGATCAGAGGTTGCAGAGTTTACCATAACATTAATATAATCTCCAAAATTATTCCAAGTATGATCCCACAAATTTGGATCACCTTTACTGTCCCACGGAAGGTTTCCGGGCAGAAGTGCGCTATTGTTAAACTTTTTCAGTTCGTCCTGCAGTTTCCTGACGATCGTAGGAAACCTTTGACGTGAAAAAAAAAAAAAAACAGATTGATATAATTACAAAATTAGTTTAAAAATTAAAATAAAATTTCTTAATGAATTATATCAAAATAATATCGTGTTCCACTCACTGTTTAACAAGATTATTGTCTTCGCAAGGATCCTGATAGATGTTGAAAAGACATGCTTCCTCTATTGGTTTGCAAATGGGCAGACTATCATTTCGCGGCGGACACTTGATTAACGCGTTTTCACGCAACATCAAAACAACTTCTGTGGTAATGCCTAATCCTATACTGGCAATGGCACGTGCCGTCGTACTGAGAATCACCTTGTCCACGTCGTAGACCCATTCCCTACCAGATGGACCATACCATCCGTCCCATGCTCCTTTGTAAGTGGATCCTACGGAAAATCGAGTTGAATTAATATATACGAAGGTGAATCAAATATGTAAACGAAAATTTCATTCTGGACCCTAGAGAAGGTAAAATAGGACGATATAAAGTTAAGGATGTTTTGGTGAGGATATTAAGAGAGCGTCCTCGGTACGGCAGTCTGCAAAAAGATGAGCGAAAAAGAGGTTCATCCGTCCGTTGCGCAACAGATATATGCATTATAATTACATTTTTGACAAAGGAGGAGGTTCGGCCAGCCGAAATTCTCCATAGATTACGCCAACGATTCAGGGAATCAACCCTCTCACATTCCTGTATGGAACAGCACAAAATTGTTCGTTTTAACATTTGCCGGCTTCTGAATCGATACGAGAAGGGGACTCTTTTTTGGACCACATAGTTAAAAGTCCATGTGACTTTATCATGTTTGGATCCCTGAAAGAGATGTTGGAAGAGAAGCCGTTTTGCAGACAAGTGGAGGCCTTGGTGTGCAATTGACTCACAATACGTTTACAATACCTTCCTTTTATAATGACGGCATGAAGAAGCTTTCAGTTATATGAGGAAAATGCGTTTCCAAAGCAAGAGAAAAATTACGACGTAATGTAAGAGCTAGACCAAGAAAAATGTCAGGCGCTCCACCAGTGTCGGGATTTGAATCGAGGGCTCGAGTTTACTTGTATTAGCAAGCAATTGTCTCGTCTTGGAGCCACACAGCCCGACTGTAGGGGTTTTGGTTAATTAGTTGATATCTTACAGTAAAAAAATTAAAAAATGTTTTCTGTATTTTTATTTCATATAAAAAAATTTTATATAAAAAGAAATTCTCGTTTATACAGGTATTTGATATATAGGAAAAGAATAATTTTGCAGAAATATCCAAAAATTTAGACATAGATTTGAAAATAATTTTGTTGGACTACTAACATAAATTACGTGAAATACTCAAGCTGGTTGCTGAGATGTCAAAACTTTTTGTTGTATTTCTCATTATGTTTAAGTTTTCTACATAATTTTGGTATAATAAAATTTTTTTCTGTGTGTACTTATACACGTTGCAATGTTGCTGCAATATTGCAAGATAATCTATATTCACTATATCGTATGGAACGATTCCTCAATTTAGAGTGTTATAGAATAAAATATTTTGATCCTTCTTTTACCTTGAATAAGTTTCCAGTCGCCGACCGTTATAGCAGATACATCATAAATATCATCAATATTGTGAAGAACGCTCGAGCGCGGTGACTCAGTATCTTCGCTAAGCGCATTCCACAGATCCATGCCGTCAATAGTTAAGTTTGATGGATCACCACCGGCGGCTGTTATAAGTGACGGCAGCCAATCGGTAATGTGTAACATCTGCCTGCTTACGCGGCCAGGTCGCACCAGTCTGGGTGACCATATTAATCCCGTAGCTCTGACGCCACCTACGATAAGAAAGAATTAAAGATTATTTATTTATGGATATAAAAAATTAAAAATGGCTTTTAAAACGTAAATTTTTAATTTGTGATATTTTTCGTAATATAAAGAATAAGATTATTGAGATCCGATGTATTTACGAATTTTAAATTATCATCCTTATATTTAAATTAATCAAGTATTATTCGGTGATATTATAATACTACTGTAGTATTTATGCGTTATATGTCTGATGTATCAGCGCGCATTTAAAAGGGGGGGCTACATATGTGGTATATAAGAATTCACTCATACTTATTATTAGCACTTTGATCCAGCTTTGACCGTTATAGGCGTTTAATTCCTTCATTGTTTGTAGACAATACGGTCGGTACAAAAATTATAGTTAGTAAATTTTTAAATTAAATCTTCGTAAGATATTAATTCAATAAAGTCCTAATTTTACAGATAATTCGCAAGTCTTTAAAAACACGAATACACTAATTACGAATATAATTATAAAAAATATATGATTAAAAACAATTTTTTTAAAGATATTTTCTTGCTAAATAAATAAAATTTACTCGTTAATCAAGACGTTTCAATAATATTAAAATGTTTGCGTAATTATCTAATTTATTAATAGTCAAATAAAATTACCTTCCCAAAGAGTATTTTTTACCCCTCTCAGTGGCCAATTAGACGCTGCATTCAAATTAAATCCAGCGGCAGGTCCACCGTTGTCCGATGAGAAAATTATTATACTATCTTTCAACATGTCTTTTTTACGCAGAGCTTCAACTACTTGCCCCACGGATTGATCCAGTTTGCTTAGCACACCTATATCAAATTTTGAGATTATCAATCAGCTTATTATATTAATACATAATTTTAGTGTCATCATGATATTTTCTAAAAATTTTATATATTTTCTATTTAATTAATAGTCCATTTTTTGTATTAACTCTCATTACTATAGCCTTTAAACCGTTTTTACCTGCAAAACGTCTTCGATTATAATCAAAGATATTGTCGAATTTAGCCACTTCCTCGTCTGGCGCCGGAAGCGGATTATAAGGGTTTCCGGAGTGCACGGCCGCGTGGGCCAAATATAGGAACATAGGTCGACTAGAGTTGTGATTATCAATCAATCTCACCGCCTCTTTCGTGAAAATATCCGTGGAATATTGACCGTGTAGATCCCACGCCGGTTGCATACCCCGTCTCATATCCAATCCCCAGTAAGGCTGCAGTTTTTATCACATTAGATTAAATAATAAAAATTATGTTTTTATTTAATACATAGTCGCTCACGTTTTCAACGGCCGTGTGATCGAAATAATCCTGATGACCTGTCCAGAAGCCAGTATGAGTATCGAATCCCCTGTAAGTGGGGGTGTATTCCTTTTTGTAAAATCCTAGGTGCCATTTACCGACAATGTGCGTGCTATATCCAAGCTCACGCAGATATTCCGGTAATAGTTTCTCGTGAAGTGGTAATCCTCTCGGCTCCGCACCTTTGAGAACCTGAATTATTCAAGAAGTCGTGTAATGTTGAAAAATTTTTTTATAATAACATATAGTACCGCTTTTTAATAAACCTGATTAAAAATCTTGTTGATTTTATTTTGTTAAAGTATCTAAAAATTTAACTAAGTACAGATCTAAAAATAATTTTTTAAATTATCAATATTATTAACTATCCTCATAATCGTTAATTTATTAATATAATCATCAATACTATGTAGGCAATTTAAATTAGTTGCCTGAAATGCGGAATGTCTTTCTTTTGCAACTATTTAAACCATCACAATCATCGTCATAAACTTACTGTTAACGTCTCAATTAATGGATGTTTAAAGATTTCTACATAATTTTGATGGTGTCCAACCAAATTACTTTCAGATACTTCAATAAAATTGTTTTTTCTGTACACTTTCATTTTCAACTTTTAAGTAATTAATCTGCACAGAGAGAGAAAGCTAAAGAGATAATTTACTTCGAATTTATTTTATCAAATTTAATTTTAGAGTAAAATTTGCAAATATGCAATATTTATCTCTATAAGAAGATTAAGAAATTTTATCTAAAATTCGTTAAACGTTTCTTAAACGATTTTTAAAGAGCATTAGAAAATCTATTCCCTTAATATAAATTAAAAAATTACATGAAAGATGCATTATTCACTCAACGTTATTCATTTCGTGATAGCAAAAGGCAAAAGAGATGCATTGAACTGAACGCGATCTTTTGTCAGATGCATATGTGTATAGATACGCGCATATATAGGTAGTGAAAACGCGAATGAAGTAGCAACTATCGCTCAATATGATAATTTCCAATTGAACTATCTGGGTCAACATGACAAAAGAGAATACAAGCGTATACAATATCTCCTTTTATACTCTGCTGCAAATAGAACAATAACGTTTCCGCTAATTGATAACTCTTAATCGTACTTATTTACTGATAAGTATAACAGCAGTTAAAAAAAATTGAACTATCGCCATTTTAATAAGCAACTTGTAACTTTTTTAAATTGAAACAAATTCAGACTTTAAGTGAGTGAATTTGATTGTATGTAAATTTACTTCAGAATCGCTATTTATTCTTTAAGCAAGTAAATTTGATCGTATTGTAAAGTAAATTTACTTATTGTTCTTATTTGTGCTCGAATCTTCTACCTATTTTTGATATGTCACATGCATAAATTTTGATAAAGGAAGACGATGTAAGACGTTGCAAAAACACTTACGCCGTGCTGCATTCCTGTGTGAATAGGATGTTTACCGGTCATTAAAGCGCTTCTGGACGGTGTACAGATAGGAGTGACATAATATCTATCGAGGAGCAGCCCGGAATATGCCAGTGCATCGATATTTGGTGTTGGGATTTGACCGGAACCGTGAAAGCCGACGTCGTTCCATCCCTGATGAAAATAAGGCTAAATTTAAGTGTAACATTATTTACGATTCTGTTTTATCATAATTTAACATTTTCTCATACATTTGTAGCTTGTTTAACCTTTGTGATAAATTTGCATTAATTTACAACGTCTTGTGAAACAGAAGAGATGTTACGTACAATATTCATTATTTTATTTACCCTTCAGGAAACAATGACATTATTTGTCATTTTAATGACAGAGTGACATTTCTAATGTTATTTTGATGTCGAAATGACGACAAATAACGTTAGCTTGTTTACTGAGGAGTAAATAAACTGACGTTATTTATCGTTATTTTTGTTGCTGGATTCTAAAAAACCTTATAATATAATATAACAAAAATATAAATGCGTGTATTTATAAAATATAACGCATACATTTATAGGAGCACTAAGAAAAAGTTCTGGTTTAAATGAACGAACCAGATGATTCTGATTATGTCAATCAAAAAAAATTCTAGTGTTATCTCAACTAGAATTTTAATAGATTCAACCAGAAAATTCAAATTTGTTCATTTTTAATCAGATTTTCAATGCAATGAAACTGTTTCCAGAATATATGCAAAGTATCTCTCAAAGAGAGGACGAATAACAGAAAGAGATATTACGGACTAACGTTACGCGTCACTGATAAACTTCTATTAAAAGTTAAATGTAATACTTCGTTTGTATAATTCGAACCTGTCATTGCAAAATTCTTCATTTAGTTTTCATTTAATTTTTTCACATTATTGACATATCTATACAATATTTCTACGTCTCTTTAAATATTCTTACCAATGCACATAAATAAGTACTAAACAGAAATTGTCTCGTCCGACAAAATTCTTAACTTGTCAATAAATAAATTTTCATTCTATTTTTACTTTTTAATAATTTATTATTTCTAAAGCATCTTGAAGCCTGGATTTAATTTATCGCAAACCTCGGAAGACAACTTGCCAAATCGTCTGCTAGAATGAAGATAATGTGCGGTTGCTTCGCCGAATTTGTGTGGACCGTCGCGAGCAACAGAATCAGGGACAATGTCCTTTGCACGATTCCCGGTGGATAACGCATTGTTTCTGCTCCTTTTAGACCAGAGCGCGTCGCACGTTTCCCGTGGAACCGGTTCACGATTCCTCGAGAATGCGAAATGGATCTCAGACACGCGTCCGGCGACCGGCTGCTCGAAACTATCTTCTGCGCTCTGGCTCTCTTTCGTCTTTTCCCGGATGCGAATAGTGGGGAAATCTCCCACCTTGAAGACTCATCTTCGCTTATCTCGTCATTCATTACGACCGCGACAGTCTCCTCATCGTTTAACTGGTCATCAATTCGCTCGCGCCGCGTATTAAGTGGTCGCGTTATGTCTGCAAAATAAAACTGTCTGGCACAATACCTCCGCGTTTCGAAGTTCTTGTAATCTCCTACTTGAAATTCCTGCTTAACTTCGAGTTCTTTGAATCAAACTCGTGAATTAATTGAAGTCACCAATTCAATTTTTTGTTGACACAATGTGTAACGCGTTATCTGTATATATATAATGCAAAAAAATATTTTAATTTTATTATATACTATCCGTGGGCATTAAATAAGCATCATCTCTCACACCTTCGAAAAATGGATAAACTTTAAATGAATGTAACTTCTACAAAAATGGTCAAAATGAGACGTTCAAAAAAGCATTTTGTGGCTTAAAATCTCTATTTTTCTCTCTCAGATCTGTATTTAAAATAACAATTCGACTGATTTTTACGGTGCTACATGATTACAAAGAAAGATCAGTAAAATCTCGAAGTTTTTTGTGAGCTTTGCACAGTTTCATTCAGTGAATGAGAAGTCGGACACAAATACACTACACAGCTTTCAAAAGCGCTTTAATTTTTTCTTTTATTGACATCTGTACGATTTCTTTTTACCGAATTATTCAACATTAAAGGAAAAATGGTCTTTTTGACTTTAATTGCTCATAAAAGACGAACGGAGTATAACATACAACACTCATAAAAAAAAAGTTCAAAGTTTTCTCTTTAAAATGCTTCTATCATTTTTTAACAGATAAGCTTTTTATGTAAAAATGTAAGTGAAATGTAAAGTTAAAAACTGAAACAATTATCTGTTTCTATTCAACTCGATCTATTTCGGTAAAAAAAAGGAGAGAAACACTATAATGTTAACTTAGTTTTACATTTAAAAATTGAGATCTGACCATAGGTCATCTATCAACTGTTAACACCAAAGAGCCTAAATAATTGAAAGTCGAATTTGAAATATAGGCTGCGGTTTAAATACACATAAACGTAACTACTGTAGTATACCTATATATCTAATTATCTACTGATTTCAAAGAGGCCAAAACAGAACAGTTGCGACATTTTTAAATTAATATCCTTCATATTCGAAGTTACGACGTTGGATAAGACGGCATTCGCTGTATTGAATCTAATCTTATATCCATATATCGCAACATACCATCACTGCTGATAGCGTTATCCAAAGCGTCGTATTACGTAGGGGTTGTACAGTCGGATTAACGCTTTGTGTATGTGTGTGTGTGTGTGTGTGTGTGTGTGTGGTTTTATATGTTGAGCACATAAGAAAATTAAAAATTAAAATTTTTGGTACCTCTAAAAAGTAGAGATTTTAAGCTACATAATACTTTTGTGAACGACTTATTTTCACCATTTTTGTAGAAGTTACATTCATTTAAAATTTATAAATTTTGCAAAGATATAAGAGATGACGTTTTAATTGCCACTGGTAATGTACACTTATTTGTTAAATATTTAATTTTGAAGTATTTGTTAACACGAGTAAAACAAATTTTAAAATAACACAAGAATTTCTACTAAAAAAATATTTTATAATTTTGTAATTTGTACTCCAATAGTAATACTCTGCTTTTTTCTAACACAGAACATAGAATTATTACATAATGTTTTCATTTATTTTGACGGGATATTATAACGGTCTCTCTTTGTTTACAAATCAGAAAGCGTTAATATTTAAACATAACAAATTTTAACGAATTGTTATCTTCTTCAGCTATACTATGTTATCTTCTTTTATCGGAAACAGCTAAAAGCGTGAAAGTATGTACAAATCGCGCTTGTCATCACGCAATCATTGTGAGAATTAATGGGACAAATACATTAGCGTGAAAAATAAGAAATAATTGATATATAAAAATATGTAGACAATATTTATTTAGACAGAAAAAACGTAAATTTTATAAAGCAAAATTATATATAAATATTTTAAAAAATTATGCTAAAATTATTATTTTTTAGAAAAATATTCGATAGAATTAACTGTGACTAAAGTTACTTTAATACTTCATATAGATAAATTTGCAAAAATAGAATTATATCATATCAGAAAAAATGTATACCATTTTTCTATTTAAAAAATGAGTAAAAAAAATTTCATGGAAAAGGTTGTTACTAGTCAGGGACTAGATAGTTTTTCATGACTAGGATTAATTAGACAGTAACTATTCAAAAATTGTCCAGACAATACTGACTGTTATTTAACGGTTAATCATTGGCCATAAACTATGAATGAAAAAATAGTAATAAAATATTATGCAATTTTTGTCCAGTAAAAATTCTGAAAATACTATACAACATTTTATGAGCAGTTTTTGGTCACAAACTAGGTAAGAATTAATGATAAGTAAACCAATTTAATTCATCCTCGTGTATATGGTATATGTATATAATTGTGCAATAAATACGCTCAAACAGTACGTAACGAAGCTGAAGTTAAATATCTTTCAGTCAGTTCAATTACGTTAGACTCTATTGTCGCGTTAGACTCTATTGTCGCTTAACTCTTATATTATACCGAAACAAGATCGTTCATCGTATTATTTCATTTATATTTTATACCAAATGAATGATATTAATGCAGTTATTGTTTCTTTCGATATCATAGTTTCTTTATATAATAACAGCCTGTCAAATTCAATGCTATTATTATTTATCTAAATGAATAAGGGAGAGAGAGTGTAAAAAAACGTTACGAAAGTAAATTGTGACACGCGCTTATCTAAACATAAAATCTGTCGATCATGCTGATAAAAATAAAAAAAAATTGTCTTTTCGTAAAACAATATTATAAAGCATGTCCAACACTCAATCATTTTCCATCAGAGCAGCGACAACAGTGAAAATTGTAAAAACATGTTGAACGTATCTGTCTATGTTTTGTTCTCGCTATTAATCGTAAGTGTGTCTTCCCACGGTCTTATTAATAATAACACATCGGTAGAAGAAAAATTTATCTACAAAGACGTAGTCACTGCAATGGTAAGAGATTTCCGAAATTTAAAATACTGATAAAATCTGCTGTGGATCTCAACGATCTAGATTGTAGACAATAATCGAAAATTTTATATTGCCGATGGAGAATTAAGAAAACAAAAGTGATCGTTCAAAAATTTTTTACTTAACTTTCTTTTTTGTAGAGAAATCATATTAATTTTGTAGGTAAAAATTCTATATCGATGTCATCCAAAAAAATCGGAACTAACTTTACTACTAGGTGGAGATTACAATGAATTTCTTAAACGAGCGTTCTTTATTGGGATACCAGTAGCTTTAATAGGAGAAACGAGTCCTCAATTAAATGCCCTAAAAAATTTTGCATTAACAAGATATTCCTTCAAGATGTATGAGAGCTACAACTTCATCCATTTCCTTCGAAAATCACACAACTTTATATTAGTGGCATCTTCTCAGCCCATGTTGCGATCTATTTTGCAGGTAAAAATAATATTTTTATCGATTTCTTAGAGTTTTCGCAGTTTAATGTTATAAATATTGAACAATTAATCTATAACTGCAGTAATCAATATTAAATTTAATACTAAATATAAAAAACTATTAAGAAATTACCTGACTAGAGTTCATTCCGTTAAAATCACATAAACAACACATTTTATGTAAATAGCAACAATTAAAAATGCATCGTCAAAGTCAGCGCGACTGTATGTTAATATTCGGGAGCATAAACAAAATTACCTTACTATATACGCCATTGTAAATTATCATTAACGATGAAAATTTATAATTTTTAATATTTTGGAACGTTTATAACAATATAAAAAACGCTCAAAATATTTAAATTAAATTCTTTTTATTTGAGCTATGCAACTGATTTAGATCACTGTGTGACGCAAAGGAAAGTATACATTATATATTTTACTTTTTTCTTCTATAATAACGTATCCCCTCACTTTCTGATTTCTACAAACATTATATAATTTTCAAACATTTTGATTATGCCATATCCCCGTACTATAACTGAGAGTTGAGAATATTTTATAAAATTAATCGGAGTAGCGACTTTATAATAATAAGCAAATCAAATTTGTTTTAATTTAATAATTTTAATTAATACGTTGAGAATGGCGATTTAATAATTTTGATTGAAATATTAAACTCGCTACACAGGATTTAAAATATATTTTAAATAAATTTTTAAAGCTAGTGATAAACTTAATGTAGAATTGTATAGATATATAAACTTTTGAAATATAATACTTGAATTGAAATAAGTAATTATTTGCATATAGTATGTCCTTTTTGTGTTTAACATTATGTAATAATATTGATCATTTAAGTACCGCTTAACTGCACAGTGATTGTGTATCAACAATTTTCAATATTTTTTATTCATCATAAGAAACATAAAGATACAGCACAGAAAATTGAAGATACAGAATAGTTTTTCCTTCGGGCGTTCAGGGTTTTGGTCCACACACTGGTATCTCGTCCATGCCACAAGTTCCAACATTGTAATGAGGTAATTCCATCACGCAGGGTCTACCATCAGGACAAGGCGGTGCATCCTCACAGTTACATCCTGGTAAGTGTATGTGCTCATCCTCCTCTAGGACCGTCGTCGAGAATACGGCAACGATAACCATCAGCAGAGCGATAATTAATTTCATCCTTTGATCAACTTTGGTCGCCTGTCATGTGAGAAACATTATCGTGCAATCCGATGACATTATAAAATAAATAATGCGAATTAAAAATGCGATTGAATAACTAAAATTAAAATCAGCTAATTACTGATCATTTAATTGAGAAACTGCGTACACGTTGAAGTGTTATGAAAAAAGTTATATGCAAAATGTCTTCCACTAATAATGATATCGTAACAACGAAATGCTGCATGATCTATGTTATCATGCAGAAAACAACGATGCAAATTAAGTATGTAACATGTGTATAAGTAAAATATGAGGAGACCAGTTAATAACAGTAAAGCGAGTTAATAAAGATTCAAAGCGCTGTATCTTTTTATCTGATTTTATATAAACGTGGCAATAGAGACATTTGTTTAGAATCATAAGAAATAGGTACAACATATGTCAAAAAGAACAAATTTGTAGTCCGAATTAAATTTCGTTTTTAATCTCTATTTCGGCTTCGGTTAAAAATCAAAGTGTTGCGGGATGAAAGAATTTCGTTACGCACGTATCCTTTTCTTCGCTTTATTTCCTCTTGCTTTTACAAAATTCGTTTGTCGCGTACTGACGTCGTGACGAACTCAACTGTTAACCGTTACAATCCACTATATGCGCATGCAATGTTGCGTCGCTAGATCGCAGCATAGACAAGCGCCGCTATGTGTATGAGCGCGCAAAAATTAACTTTTGGCGACGTTTATGCGCAAACACAAAGTTTCGGTTTGATTTCAGTTTCGGCCGAAATTAAGAAAAAATTCCGGTAAATAAACCAAAACTATACAAATTACAACGCGCTGACGAGTATTCGAAAAATTACAATGTTATCATCAGCTGATCGGCGTCGATTACTGCAAACGGAAGGATCCCGTTAGCGCATAATGCGATAATACAAATCTACTCACATTGATCGGTGCCTAGTAACTTTTTACTGCTTTATCAATGAGAATATTTTACTTTAAATTAGCCAATTAGCAATGTATGCTATCGTAACTTTCCTGTTGCAACCACGCCGTTGCTATCTTTTCCTTTATCTTTTTTTACTCGCTAAGTCATCGCCTGTCTAACGCTTGAAATTCTTACCAAATTTCTTAACTCATATATAGTTACAGTACGAAAGCATATCCAGAAAATTTGAAAATTACGTAATATTTGTAGAAACTGAAAAGTGAGAGGATTGGATGTAGAAGAAGAAAAAAGTTAAGTGTTTAATGTATACTTATTTCTCCCCAGCATCGTCAGTTTGTATAAAAAAGCAGTAGTAATCGTATTTTTCTACAAAAAATTTCATTTATTAAAATAAATTTAATATATTGTATAAGAATGTTTTGACACACGTTTTTAATTAAAATATAGATGATCCAATATCCATCTACCATAGACTTGTGAAAATTTTTAATGGCATCATTTCTCTATAAGTGTGCGTTGGATTCAGATGGTTATTCTGTATTAAAAATAAGACTATCAAATTTTTTTAGACTTTTTGGTGAGTTATAAAAATAATTATGAAACAAAAAACGTAGTAATCAAATTTAATTTTAAAATTGAGGAAACAGCTACGGAAATGTTCGAAGCCCTGAAAATTACTTGTATAGTAATGAATATATTTGTTATTTGATATCTTCGAAAGTGAATAGTTTAAAAGATCAAAGAAAGCCGAGAGTCGATTGAGGATGCTGATAAAAGGCTGTTTCATCATGAGTTTGACCAATACAAACATTGCGAAGATTCGTTAAATTTAATTAAACTGTCACTTCAATCTGGAAATACTAGATCACTTTACAAAAGAATTTAATGTGTTTGACCAGATCGATGGAAAGAGATTTTTGCTGTATAACAACGCATCCGCCCATACGGCTGGAATTGTGACCCAATTTTTAACTTATTTTTTAAGTATTTGATTCATTTAGATTTTCTTGTTAGAATCAAATCCTTCTCTAAAAATTTAATTTTTTTCATAAGAATATGAACCTTGCGAAGGGATATCCTTCAAAGAACTGTAGTTCTTCGGATTATTTTTAACTCTATTGGATAATAAGAAGTTACTCCACATATACTCGTAAGTGTATTGTAGTACATAAAACAACAATAAAAAAGCTGCAATTTTTGGGTTTAATTTTTTAGAACCTTGTAATAAAAAAAAATGTACAAGTAATCTTCGAAAATTAATTACTATAATATCCATTAATTAGACGATACTTAAAATACTTTGAGTCTAGAGTAGAGAGATTCAGCTATCAGTCCAAGATTAATCAGCTTTGTTTCTAAGTAAAAATAATATATATTAGTTTCGTTGTATCATTTATAATTATCATTACAGAGAACAAAAGATTCGCCGTGGGCGAATCCGGATGGATTTTATATTATAATCGATAAGGAAACTGAAACACGAGGCTGTATAAACGCTCGTTCATTTCTCTGGACAGCTTGGAGATATAATTTACTCTCAGTTATGTTTCCATGTATCGATCCAAACGATGGAATTGTTTATTACACATTTAATCCGTATTCTAACAGTACGCCAACCGATTGGAATGAAGTAAGCCGTATGAAAGGACGAGAGGGACATCCTTGGATAATGTTGAAAAGAAAATTTGAAAAGGGTAATTTCTTTATGTCCGATGGAACACATGGACAAATTAATTTTTCAGTGTCCTAATAAAGGACATTTCATTTTTATTACTTTTTATTACATCAATTTTATAAAAAAGTTTTTAAAAATATTACGTTGTTCTAAAAAACATTATTAATTATACTGAGTTTTACGAATATACCATATATTAACCACTCACATAATGATTTGCAACTTTAATTAAACTTAAAAAGATTTTTTATGATATTAGAAAAACTGATATATATATATCATATAAGATCTAATATATATGTTGTTAAATAGACATATTTAATAAATTAAAAAATAAATGTTAGAACTAATTACAAGCTAATAAGTAATAAATGTTCCGAAACAAATAAGCTTGTAATATTATCTGTACTATTATGCATTTTAAAATACAAGCCATTTTTAAACTACAATTTATACAATAATTATTATGTTTTCTGTAGAAACAAACAAGATGTGCAAAAATCTGAATTTTGATAAAACGGTCACTTTACAAGGCTATACGATCCGATTAAACGCCGTCGAGATGGAACCGTATATAAAAATTGATTCGAGTTTATCGGATGAAAAAAAATTTCGTGGCGATAATAGTGAAATCATCAAGATATTATTATACAAATTGAAAGCGTCTCCAGCAATCGAGATTTATAATGGCAGTATCTACGAACTTGGCGATATAGGACCGAACGGTACTCTAGAAGGTTTGATGGCCTCTCTGAAAGACGGCAAAATAGACATTGGCATGAACACGAAAACCTTGCTTATATTGTGGAAAGTCAGGTAAGTCAATAAATAAATTAGAAAGAGAGAGATCTGCAAAATTGGAATTTTTTCTATCGTTTCAAAAAGAAAAGTCGTTTTTTATGAATTCGAATAAAAGATAGAATACTCTAATTACGTTAAGTTTACAAGAAAAATAAAGTCAAAAGTTTTGACATTTCATAATTGGCAATCATCCTGCGCCGTCGTAATATAATAAATATAAAAAATTAATGTAGAGTAATATTTATTAAATAATAATAATAAAAATAAATAACATTGATTTTTCAGATACACCTATCCCCATACAAGATCAGGCCTGTGTGTGATAGCACAACCACGTTCAAAAGTCTCTCAATATATCAGACTAATAAAATTTATGTCACCAGAAGTAATAATAGGAATAGCCATAACGTGTCTGTTAGCTTATGTACTATTCACGAAAAGCGAGGGATACATAAAAGCCAGCTTACAGGTGATAAGACTTGTGATCTGCGTAGGAATTCTACATCCACCCAAAATTAGTTCCACCAGAATCTTTGTATGCATGATATTGATTTTATTCCTCATCATAAACGCTTTATTCCAAAGCCACCTGTCGGCATTACTCACCGTGCCGATTTATTATCGCGATATTGACACCATAGAAAGTCTTAAGGTAAAAATAAAATTTTATTTTACTGTCCTCTTTTCATATACACGACGACAAATCTAAGTACTTATTTTTATTCATATTATTTACAATCAATATAAACTAGACGAAAACACAATCATCTTTTATTTATGAGGTAAAACGGAGTTCCGCGAAAAAATAGTAAATGTCGAATATCTCATTAAGAAGAACTAACAAGAGAAGATTTGAAGCTAATGGCTTCAAAGATTTTGCTAAAATTTTATTATAATTTTAATTATTTTAAATTTTATTTAACAGACAAATTCATTTAACACAATCTAATGTAAACTATTTTCCTCATAAATAAAATTAAATTAAATAAAATTATTGATGCTTTATAGTGCGGCGTCATTAATAGATAATATCGTAATTGTATGTAAGTTAATATTTATATATTTTATACTTATGATGTGTGTGTGTCAAATATATTATAATGTTTGATACTTGAATTATATTTTTCTTTTACAGAAATCCGGATACACTATATATGGACCGCGTAATTTCAAATCATTATTGAACGATCCTGTACTGGAATCACACTACGTAGATGTTACGTATGATGAATGCAAGAAATTCGTAGAGAATTCGACGAACGCTGTGTGCTTGGGGGACTGTCACCATCTCTATTATAGAATTAAGGGCCAAGATCTTATTAGATCAAGAAAACTGTTCGAGTTGACAAAATCGTATGTTACTCGCGAAGATTGGCCATTATACCAACGAGTAAACGACATTATTCGGCATATGGCGCAGACCGGCTTAATCGTGAAATCTCGAGCTGACTCCATGGCGGATGTAAATCGCGAAAGACTCAGGAATAACGCAAAGAAAGATGGCTTTAAAGTAATGTTGTTGAAACAGCTGGCGTTCAGCTTTTATTTTCTCATTATGGGATATACTTGCGCCACTACAGTCTTCATATTGGAATTGATAATTGGTCAATCTGTTTCTAGATCTGAGAATAATTAAATAGGAATCAAAAAGGGTAATAAAATTGAAAGCTGAACGAACGACAAAATCCCGCACATGTTAGCTTGGAATTAAGAAATCAATTTTATGCAGAATTTATTTTTGAAGCTTTTTTTTCATAGATTGTATCTTTGCAAAAAAGTTAGCGAAACAGTAATGCACTCCTCGCGAAATGTTTAACTATTATTATATCTTGTGATATATTGCTTCACAGTTATCTTCTCTTATCAAATCATTAACTTGTATTAATATAAATTTTTTCAACTTGCAAGCGAATTTTATTCGGAAAATATGATTCTCTTACATACATAGAAATCATACACCTGATCATTTTCCTCCACTATATTTTATTTAGCACTAATTAATATCTAGTCCATGTGAGATCTTCAAAACATGTTTAAAATACATAATATTGATGATAAAAACAATATTTATATGATAGAAAAGAAATTATAATACGAGTATATGAAATAATACCTCTTAGAACATTATATTTACTAAATAAAATAAAGAAGTTGTAATATGAAATTAATATACAATATACAAAAGAATGTATACTTTATTTTAATAAATTTAATTTTAATTCATAACGTGTTTATGTATATGTAAAAATACGATATCATGTTGAAAAAATAAATTGTAACAAATCATTGATAAAAATAATATCACACATCTCTGTTTTAATTTTCAAAATATGATGTACGTATTTACTTAAGAACCTGTCGCTTGAGTAATCAGAAATAAAAATATTAGGCAATAAGCATAAGAATCAATCAACAATTTTCTAAAGAAAAATTAATTACCTAATTGTTATACGCTTATTATTGTCATTTATTAAATCTTCAGTCATTTAACAGTAGCATCTTAAAATATTATTTATTTTGCAGGGGCAAATCCCACTCGATTGTTCTCCATATCGAACTCCGTATAGTACTGACGAAGAAATGGATTACCCAAAATCCACATCGGATTGTCCTCATACAAAACTGTGTCCTTAAAGACACTCATACATGTCGTATCATTATATTGTTTGAACTATAACAAATTGAATACCTCATAATGTTTTTATTCTAAAACATTTTATAACGTTATTTAACAATATTTTTACCTTAATAATATAATCTACACTACTGAGTTTGAATGGTTTACCACTTATGACGAAGTAGATACTGGGCAAATCATAAATCTTGTTGCAGTTTACCTTTAAATAAAATTTATTATTAGCAAATATTTATTAATATATTTTAATAATTTATTTAATATTATTAAAAAAGAACCACTCCAGAAAGTATCATTTATTATTTACAATTGTTTCTCCATTAATTTGAAGTCCTATGTATCTGTTAATAGCTTCGATTTGCATTGTCGGTCCAATTATCCAGGAAATGCTCATATCAGCGATAGCTTGTTCACAGTTATAGAAGCATATTTTGCTACGTCCCATATAAATCCTAAAGTATAATAGCATTAACAATTAGCTGACATATAATTCGCAGTTGGCATACGTGTAATTTCGAAAATAATTACATACTGATCCATGTTAAAGTGCCAGTATCCTTCGTTGGTAACGCTAACATACGTAAGCTCGCCATCGTAAAGATAGGGGTCTGAACCACCAATTATCAATTCACTATCAATCAGCGAGGAATATCTGTACACGTTATATATTTTTTATTATAAGAGGACGATAATATTTTCTAATATAGAAAGACAAATTATTTAAGTAAAAAGATATTTTTAGATATGCGTGAGGCATACAAAAATATACTTGCCCCTTTAAATAGAAACTAAAAACGGGTCTCGACAATAGGTCTTGTTGAAACATGTTGGTAAGAAAAGGCATTATTCCTTCAGTAGTTCTTAAGGGGTAACACATTCCCAAGATACCATCGTAATTCGCTAAATGAGAGGTATATCTCTCTATTCTTGTCGCTTCCACAAATATTTGATGTGGAACATTAAGACCACCAATCTACCAAAAATTAATGTTTTTTTTTAAAGAAAATTTTGTGGATTATTGAGACAAAATCGAACTATTTGCTTGATAACTCACATTCACTATATCACCAGATAAGTATCCGGACAGATCACCATGATCATATTCAATATCCACTGAAGTATCATCTTGTATGTACGTGCTTGATTTAGAGCTATCATATTTATTATACAGGTCTATAAAAAATAGTTCGTTGAAGTATATTAGTTAATATTACAGATTTCAAAATTAATTTTTTTATTCATTTAAATATATACTATTTAGATATATTTAGCAATAGTTTATTTTTTATAATAATTTAAATTTAATAACGTGATAATGACCTAATAAAGGTCGAAACGTTTGTTTTTAAATTTTATTAAACTTTATATTTATTTTTAACTAATGACATTTTATATTTACTAAGACCTTTATATTTTAACGAATGTTGGCTCGTAGCCCTGTTTGTATTAATTATTTTTTAAATTTATTGAGTCTTGTTATTAACATACATTTTTTTAATAACAGTGTTTATTTATTTAAACATATGTATATTTAACGATAATTTAAATCAAATATATTTATAATTATATTTTTACTACACATGAATTATATTAAATCTTATTTGTACTTTTAGAAAACGTCATATATAAAATAAGTACAAAATAAGTCGCATGTATAAATGACACTTACTTTCATAATATTTATTTATTTAGACTTTAACTTGTGAAATCCATGATTCCACATACATTTCAAGTAAAATTTTTGTTTCTACTTTTATAAAGTACTGTATAATGGAAGCATGTATAAGAAGCTTATTTTAATTTTTTCCTTCCTGATTATTAGATACCACTTAATAGGAAACTCTTGTATCTCATATCAGGAATCCTTTTTTTGAATTAGCAAAATCGCCACTTTTAATAAAAAAATTTCACTTATAACAAAGTATAGGTATTATCGATTGTTAACTTTTTTGAAGATAAAACTTAACATATTTCCCATAAATTTGACATGAAAATTAAGGTTATAAACTAAATAAATTACAAGCTTTTAGAAAAATCTGATAATAGGCGATTCTCCTAAAGAAATAAATAACGATGTATAATACGTACTGCAAGTAGATAAATCCTCGCAATTTATAGATGGTACCCAAAAATATGAAGAACTAGTTGTGAAGAGCATTTTAAACTCCTGCGGTGGAGTACCAATTGTGATAATGCCATAATATTCAAAATCCATATCATTAATCAGACTTTCTCTTACAGCATGAAAAGCTGAACGACTCTGTCGATGATCGATGCCAATCGATCTTCGAGTAAAATTTATCTTATGCAACGGAATTCTTAAAATAAATAAAATTATATTATATGTATATACAATAAGTATACAAATACCGTATAACATATGTATGTAAATTTTTTAAAATAATTAGTTATCTTAAAACACTTTTGAATTTTAAAACTAACAAAGTCTCTTCCTCTATTTCACATAATATATACATTTTAGTATTAAAAAATAAATGTTATATGTTTCTATAATATTTACGTATCCTATATGATGTTTAGCTATTTTAAATGTAAATTGCTTTTTCATAATATTAATATTACCAAAATATAACAATAAAAATGAAAGTTTCAAAGAAATCTTCGAGAAGAGTTTAATTATTTTGACACATAATGTACATTTTTTTACCAATTTATTCTAATTATTTTTGAAGTATTTATCTCGAATTAAAAACGTTTATATACGCTTACCTTAACAATTTCGCGTTGATCAACACGAAAAGTATTACAATCGCAACAAAAATTCGAAACATGTTTTCCAAATTTCTTAAATATTGTATTTCTTAAAATACAAAAATCAAGAAGATTTTAGAAGCGTTATAATTCTTATTCGCGAGACAGTTCGATTGGAACGTACTGGAAAAGAGTAATGTCAACAATTATATATTAGCTCTCTATTAATGTTTATATACAAATATGAACTTACATACCTGGCGTGTATAAAAGGATAAGAATATAATTCTTTTTACTCTAAAAACTGATCACAAAAAAATTGTATCTCGCGTATACTACGCATTGGAATAACTCGACGTACAAGTACTATATAATTAACGATAAAGATACGAAATTAATCTTCAAAAGTATGCATTATTTATCTTCATAAAATGGGTTTATATAAACAATGATATAATGCTTTATTACATATATATATATATATATATATATATATTACGAGCAAAGTGAGCAGTTTGTCGACTTTGTCCAGGCTGTGTGAACACTTCTCAATGCGATTGGGTTGGATAGAGGTTCGATTAAGTTAGGAGCAGCATCCCCTTTAATCCTAATCTAACCCAACCCTTATCTAATTTGTACAGGCAGACATTTTATTTTATTTGTTGCATTTTTGTTAATAATAGTTAACAAACAATGACTACCTAAAACCTTTTAAAAATTACTCGATCATTGGAGGTTGCTTCTCTTTCGTATAGTTTTATCAAACTTTTTTAATCAAAATGATACTTTAATTCTAATCTTAGAAACCATAAGAGACCGCCACTTACAAGTTTTTACTTACTTGTTAAATAAAAATTTTAACTTATTTGTTAGAGAGAAGAGAGTTGTGCTAAGTTACTCAAGATTAATATCTTGACAACGTATATCGAATTTAAGATAATTGAAGCTAGATCCCCGTATTAAATAATTACCAAAATTTATAAAGGTTGGAATATGAAATCAATTATATGTATAATATATAAAAAGAATGTATACTTTATTTAAATAGACTTATATTTATAAAGTTATGTATGTAACAATTTATTATATTCAAGGAATAAGTCATTCTAAATTATTAATAAAAATAATGTTGCACATCTTCATTCTAATTTTTTAAAATATAACGTATACAATATACATATAATTTTTTCTTTCAAAAATTAACTCTAATGTAAAGAATACAAAAATGTTACGTAAATTTTACTTCCTGCAAAACATTTAAACTAATGTTCTATTTTATTTTATTATTATGGAGAAATTGGCATTGTATTAATATTGTATTAAAATCAATTTTTGCAATTTACAAACAATAAATGCTATAAAATACAGTTTTTACATGCTAGAAATAATCCTTTTATTATTTTCTTTTATTGTATTTTATTTAGCATTGTCTACAATAGTATAATATTTAGTTAATGTAGTTTTTAGAATACGTTTAAAAAGTACAAATTATAATATAATTATAATAATAAAAACACATTAAAAGCGGAAATACTTGATATGAATACTTGATGAAATATAAAGATAAATATTTGTAATATATGAGATACCTTTTATTTAGATAAAATTGAAAAGTCAGTATATAAAATTACATTTATTTTAATATAAGTTTTGACACACTTTTATAAAATCATATAATATACCTCTAATACAATGTTAGGCTAAAAGAATATATTGTATGAAATCATTGATAAAAATATTACATTTTTGTTTTAATTTTCTAAAATACCACGTACGTATTTATTTAAAAATATTCCGCACAGATAATCACAAATAAAAATTATGAAGTAAAAAATATAGAAACCAATGTTCTCTGTAATTTGTCTTAAATATTCGCTTATTATTTAAATCTTTCAACATTCATGTATATGACCTTTTGAATAAACATGAACTTCTGTTTCGGCGAATCCAAGTCGATCGTTCCCCGTGTCAAACTCGGTATAGTACCGATAAAGAAATACATTACCTAAAATCCACGTTGATTCCTTATATATGTTCGGTTCCGCTATCTCAAAAGCACTTATACATTTTTTCTGACCCTTTTGTTCGAACTATAATGAATTAAACGTAGCATAATATTCCTATTCTGAAATAATTTAAAACATCATTTGTTAATATTTACCTCAATAATATAATCCTCATTAGTGAGTCTGAGTGGAATGCCATTTACGAAGAAACAGATAGTAGGCAAAGAACGAATTCTATCGCAATCCACCTTTAAACAAAACTTAATATTAGTAAATTATATTATCATATAATCTTATCGTATTATATCTTAAATGGGAGGATCCCGTTTACTTATACAATCCCGATTGCACACACCACTCACATTGGCCGGTGCCTAGAAAATTTTCTCTGCTTTATCAATGAGGTTATATTATTTTTAAATTACCCAATCAGAAATGTGTACAATTATGCATGTAGGCAATCGGAACCTTTCCATCTTAAATATGATATTATCATATAATCGGTAATATATTAAACATTTGTTAATATATTTTAGTAATTTATCTAATATTGTTGACGAAAAGCTGTGCTATTGTGTGATTATTTACTATCATTTCTCTTCCATTAGAAGTAGCCCCGATCAGTCTGTTAATAGTTGTGATATCCGATGATGATCCGATTATCATGGTAGTGGCTATGTCGATAACAGCTGAACAGCTATTCTCGCAGAAAGTTGTACCTCCCATTTTAACCCTACAGTGCAATAACAGTTATAGCTAGCACATAATTTGTAATTGACATACCTATAATTTAAAAAGTAACCGCATACTTATCCATGGTAAAATGCCAGTATCCTTTTCTAGTAACATTAACATATATAAGCTTGCCTATATAAAGAGAGGGATCAGAATCACCAATTATCAGTTCGCTATCCAATTCGGGCAGCAATTCTCTGTAAAATTATATGCATTTTTTAATAATATAGAAAAACATACCTTTACTTGGAAAGATAAATATATTGTGGGAAAATAAGATATTTAAATGATTATTTTTAGACATACGACGCATACAGAAGAATATATACCGATTATTCAAGAAGATACTAAAAACAGGTCGTGTCAATAAATTTTGTTTCACCATGTTCAAAAGAAAAGGTGTGTCTTCTTCAGATACTGGAAAATATCCCATTCCTAAAACACCGTCAAATCTCGATTGGACGCCGAATCCCAATTCATTTGTAGCTTCCCCGAATGTTTGATTTTCAACAGAAATACCAGCAATCTATAAAAATTAATGTGTCTCAAGAAATTTTTATAGATTAAAATTGAGGCTAAATAGAACTGTTTACTTGACTCACATTCACTAAGTCAGTAGATAAGAATCCTGTCACATTATACCCATTTTCATATTCAATTTTGAATAGCTTATCATTTGACTGGTATGTTTTGGATTTTTTATGTCTATATCTATTAGATGAATCTATAAAAGATAGTACATTAAAGTAACAGTTAATTTTATATATAATATTAAAAATTCTAGAAATAAAAATTTGTTTTATTAATTTAATTAATATATCAATTTCTTTATTAAACATATGTATAATTAACAGTTATTTATGGTAAATTATTAAATGTATTTATATAAATATATTTTTTTTATAATGTACGAGTTGTGTCTTGTGCTAAAGATAATTTGTAAATTTAAAATAAGTATGATAAACAAAATAAACCGCATGTAAATACAAAACTTAATTTCATAATATATACTATATGTTTATTTAGTACTTTTAACTTCAAAACATTTAAGGTTTAACAGTTTTATTTAAAACGTGAAAATTCTACAGCATTGTCTTTATCCTTATTTGATGCATTTCTGTACCAAATCATCAATTATACTTGATAATTATTAAAATGAAAGAAAACAATTGAAATAATTTCTATGTATGCAGTAATAATACTATTAAATATAAAAGTACTCATATGAATAATAGAACATTGAAGTATATATAGCGATGTCATAATGTACTTACGGCAAGAATGTTTATGACACTTTATGGATGGTACCCAGAAATCTGCGGAAATAGTGTCGAAAAGTACAGTAAACTGTTGCGGTGGAGTTCCAATTGTGATAACACCATAGTATGCGTTATTCCAATTGTGATAGCACGATAGCATGCATTGTTCATAATATATATCTTTCCTTCCAATGCCAGTACTATCCCGTTCCTGTCGACGATTGATGCCAGTCCATCTTCGAATGGAGTTTGTCTTATACAACGGAATTCTTGAAGCCATCGAAATTCTTAAAGCAAAAAAATTTAATTATATCATTTGTATAAATATACCACATGTACACATATATTCAAATATACGAATATTGTACAAGAACATAATAAATTTTGGCTGAATTAATTAATCATCTTGAAACATTTTTTACTTTTAAAAACTATTAAAGCCATAACATTTTAATATTAAGAATTTCTACACATAAATTTCTACTTCCATGGTCCCGATATTTCATTTGACTCATGATAAAAAAAGATTAAAGTGCAATCTTTAATTTAAGTTTTCCAAAAGTGTTTCTTTATATGCTTTATTTTGACATTCAAAATACATTTTTCTATAGATTTGTACCAATTATTGTATTTATCCCGAATTAACGTTTATATAGATATATACATGCCTATGTACTTCTGCGTTGACAAACACCAAAAGTATTGCAACCGTCACAAAAATTCGAAACATATTTTCCAAATTTTTTAACAATTAAGCCACAAGAATTAAGATCTTAGCTAGGAACACTATAATTCTCTTTTAAATTTGTCCAAAACAGAACACACAATATAAAAGGACGTAATCAATTGTTAGTGTGCTCCTAATGCTGTTAATGTATGAGTTCATGTATGTGTTTGTATTTATAACAAGATGAAAAGGACGATAGAGCGCGCAAAATGTTCTGAAAGCGATCTTATAATATAATAGCTCACTATTGTGACTGTAATAAGTCATTATAGGGTCGCTTTAATCTTCTTCAGCTTAATAACAGATAGCAGTACTGTCGAAACGTATCATAGTTTTAATGCGATCAATTAGTTAATTCTTAATTATTGTTATAATAAACATTTTACATGTATGTATGAAAAAGAAAATTAATATAAAACAATATTTTTTTTAATGTTATATTAAATAAAATTGAAGGGGGTAAGTATATATAGATATATATAATCAACATATAATATAGAAAAAGAATGTACATACTTTATTTTATTGTAATAATCTTATAATCATATATATTCACATAATATCATGTTACAATATTGATTAATGCTAAAAAAATAGGCTGTTCAAAATTGTTGATATAAATAATATCGGACATCTCTTCGTTCTAATTTTTTAAAATATTACATATATATATATATATATGTATTTGTATAATAATGTACCGCTTAATTACAAATAAAAATTACAACGCAATGAGCGTTATGTATATAATAAGAATAAAGAATCAATGTTCTAAAAAAATTTAACTTAGTTATTCTAAACATTTATACATATATTATGTTATTATTATTTAGATACTTTAGCGTTTAAAAGTATTCTCTTGAGATAACACTATTTATTTTGCAGGAGCGAATCCCACGCAATCGTTTCCCTTGTCGAACTCGGTATAATATCGAGACAGAAACGAATCGCCCAAAATCCATATCAAACTCCGCACTCTGAGCCGCAATTTCGAAGGAGCTATAGCATACCGATATATTCGTATCTTCGATCTATAATAAATTGAATATTTTATAATGTTTCTATTCTAGAACAATTTTTAAGACTCTTGGCTATTCACAACAGTCAATAGATTGTAACATCAGAAACTAGAAAAACAAAGAATTTTTGAAAGTAATATTAATATGTACATATTTTAAATAAAATATTTATAATTGATAGAATTTTGTAAAATATATAAAAAATTCCCCTTGTATTCTGATAATCAATAAGTGATCATATATTTAAGACTGTGAATTACGTTTATCAAGAAATAAAATTAATAACAACTGTCGAATTGAGATAATTCTCAACTCTTTATAAAAGCGTCGAAAAATGGGTCTCTAACTGGATAGCCTCTAAAGATGAGTTGTTCTTTCGCCGTGGGATCCGCTTATTACTAGAAAGATGGGAAAAAGTCATATCTAACGATGACCAATACTTTGATTGATAAATTCTTTTTATTTTTTAAATAAAGGTTTAATTTTGGCAAAAAAAGGGCGGGTTTCAACTTATATACCTAATATATGACCAAAGATAGTTTATTGCTTTAAATCAGTTCACAAATACAGAGTCGACATGAAAAAAATACATATACAACTTTTCTATCTTATTAAAAAAAAAGAAAGAAATTAAGATTAACTGACTTAATTATATTTATTATATATATATATAATTAATATATATATAATATCGTGTGGCGATACAATATTATGTTAAAAGAATAGACTATATTGAACAATAACAATAATATTGCACATTTTCTTTCTATTTTTCTAAACTGTATCACATAAGCATTTATTTAATATTCTAATTATCTCAAATAAAATTTTCAATGCAATAAGTATAAGAGGATCAAAAGAGAAAAAAAATTATTACTATTTAAATTTTTGTAACATTTAATAACAATCTCTTGAGAAGACAATATTTATATTGCATGCGCAAATCCTATTCGGTCATTCCCCATGTCGAACTCAGTGTAAAACTTATTAAAAAATGGAGTACCCAAAATCCAAATATTCCCATTAGAATTCACGAAAGCGCTTATACATTCTATAGTGTTCCTCCAATTGATCTACAATAAATTGAATATAGCATGATGTTTTATTTTAAACTAAAATTTATAGCTCTTGATTATTTATTATTATTTTAGATTGCGACATCAGAAGCAAAAAAAGTACATAAAAAAGCTTTGTAAATTATATTAAAAATTTTTTAGTTTAAAAAAAATTTTAATAGAACAACACTGTATTCTATATATATTTGTAAAATATACCAAAAAACTGTCTATGTGTATAGTGAAATCAATAATTAATCTTATAATTAAAATTGAATAACCAAAAAAAAATAAGCTATACATGATTTGCAAAAAATCAGATATATTTTTTTACAAGCCTATTTTAATAAATGCAAAAATTGTTATCTTAAGAAATGTATCTAATTTAATACATTTTACCAGATTTTTTATGTATTTTGTCGCTTCTGACATTATCTGAAGATATGCGTGATGAGTGATCAGAAGTTTTATCTTCCCTTATTTGATGATATTTACCGTTCTTACAGTGACGTAATATTCACTACTGAGTATAAATGTTTTATCACCTAGGACGAAACCAATGTGGGGTAAATTATGAATGTTTTTACAGTCAACCTTTAAACCAAGTTTAGTATTAATAAAATATATTATTTCCAATGATAACAAAAAATCAGGCATTTATTAATTTATTTCAAAAATTTGTTTAATATTGAAAGAGAGCTGCCATTGTGAAATTTGTCATTTGCTTACAATTGTTTCTGCGCCACGATGATAAACTCCGATCCATTTGTTAATAAGTGCGATTTCTGATGCTGGTCCAGATATCCCTGGAAAACCAGTGTGGGCGATAGCTTCACAGCCATCCACACATAAACTCATATTTCCCATTTTTATCCTACAGCATTAACAATCACTTGGTATATATCCACTGACATATATGTATATGTAATTTAAAAATAATTACATACTTATTCATGGCAAATTGCCAATACCCTTTGTTGGTTATATTAACATATGTAAACTCGGTATCATAATAAATAGGGTCAGAACCACCCAATATTAGTTCACTATCGTAATTTCTGTACAGATTATACTTTCTTTAATATTAAAAATATTGTCTTTTTATATTTAAAAAAAAAACAAAATTTTGTAATATAGAAAGACAAAGTGTTTAAGTGAAAGAATATTTTTAGATATAAGATAAAGATACATGCCGACTCAGATAAAAACTAAAAACAGGTGCTGACACTAAGCCTTGTTCAATCATACTTGTAAAAACGGGAGGCACTCCTTTTGTAGAACTCTCGGGATAACTCATTCCTAAGATTCCGTCATATATCAGAAAGGAAAAAGCCTCTGGATCCGGTGCTACCGCTTCTGTGAATGTTTGATTTTGAACATTAACGCCAGCAATCTATAAAAAATGATACGTGTTTTCTTTCAAAAAATCTTTGTAAATTATAATTAAAACTAAATTAAACTAAGTTTGATGACAATACTTACATTCACTACATCAGTAGACAAATATCCAGTCAACGTTCCAACCGCGTAATCAAGTCCGATATAAGTACCAACTTCTATATATGAGTGAGATTTATTACTGTCATATTTACTATGTGACACTATATGAAATAAAAATAAAAAATCAAAATATGTTTTGATAAGGCTCAATAAATTTAAAATAATGAAACAGAAAATCAATTATTAAAGATGCTAAAAATAATTTTTTCTTTATATATATTAATTTAAAGATATATATATATATATATTAACAATTATTATAACATTAAAAATATTTATTATTTCTTCACTTTAACATGTATAAACTGTACTTTGTGTCAAAAATGATTATTTATACATTTGTAATAAGCATTTAGAAATAAAGCCATATATGATTGTGAAACTTAATTTCGTAATATTTTCCTCCTTAGTAATTTTTAATTTAAAACTATTACATTTTAAATCGTCATAAAAATTGTACTTAAAATATGGTAGATTGTTTTTCTACTTTATATTTTTACTTAAAGTTAGTCATTAAAATAAGAAAAAGCAATTAAAATAATTTCTACATATATAATAATATTATTAATTATTTAAAAAATGTACTTTTATATAAGTATAAATATAAATTACATAAAATGTAAGTATAATATGTAATATAAATGAATACAATAAGTGAATATAAATAAAACCATGGACTGTCGAAGAAAATGTAACTTTATGATTTTTACATACAGCAAGCAACGTTATCACAAATTATGGATGGTACAAAAAAATTTGAGGCACCAGTATCAAAAAGTACTTTAAACTTCTGTGGTGGTGTTCCAACTGAGATAACGCCATAGTATTGTCTGATATGACAATTAAACTGTGATGTCTTTGGAATATCAGCCGAATGATTACTATTCGAAGTATTTGTAACCAAATTATTTCGACTATCAATGGCAATCGATTTTCGAACAGAGTTTATCTTATATAACGGAATTCTTGAAGCAACACAAAAGCAATTCATTATATTATATATTTACGTATATACCATAGATTTCACAAATACATGAATATATAAATATCGCACAACGTATATATATATACACGAATTTCGGACAAATTCATTAATTATTTTTAAATTTAATCTAATTCTTCTTATTTTTAGATATTATTTATACCTCAACATTTTGATACTAATAATAAATAATAAATGCAATCCACTTTATTGACGCATAAAAATAATGTTTGCATATTTTAAATGTAAATTTCTGTTTTCATGGCGCTTATTTCATTTAAGACATGAAGATAATAAAATTCCGAATCTTAAAACGATATTTAAAAGCTTTTTTTTCATAAGGTTATCTAACACACAAGAACATTTTTCTACATTTTTGTTCTGATTATCGTTGAAGTATTTATCACGAATCAACGTTTTCATTATCTTACCTTAACAATTCCGAATTGATCAGTTCAACGAGTACCACGATTAATATAAAAAATCGAAACATGTTTTTCGAATTTCGTAGCAATTAGTACTAGAAATCAAGTATCAAGAGAACGTTTTAGAGATATTTTGTAACTCCTCTTCAGATCAGTTCACAGTCGAAACGTATAACAGAATACAAGAGCAAAGTCAATCATTAGCGCTTCCTGAAATGTTTACAAACTTATGTATGTATTTGTGTTTAGGAGTGGGTGAAAAGAATGACAATTTAAAAGCGAAGCGTTCTAAAAACAATATTAATTCTTTTCATTAACTAATCTCTAATACACTTAAAAAATTGTGTTTCGCATTAACATAACACGATGCATTTAAATAAATTTGAAAAAAGATATTAATTTTAAAAAGTATGCATTGTTTATTTTTGATAGGATAGGTTTACAAAAAAATAGTGTAGTGACAATTGAAACGCGCAACAAACAAGAGTGAAGACAATTATTAATGCTATCAATGCTGCTTTCGAGCTTATGAGTTTATGTTTAGAAATAGGCGAAAAAGGCAATTGAACTGAAAGGGTGTTTTAAAAACGATATTAGTTCTTTCCATTAAATCTAATTTCTCATAACTTTTAAAAAATTGCGTTTTGCATTTACACGTATTTCGCATTTAGACATTAGAACAACTCCCTTATTGTCATGGTTCTCATAGTCCGCGCCGTCGTTATGGCGCTATTAGTTATGTTGGCACGACTGTGTGCCCCCCGCTCTTGGCGCGCGGTCTAGAGTTAGTTACTTATGGAAATACACGCATCTCTCCACGCTGTATCCTCAATACACTAATATAATAGATATCAGCAGATTAATTATTCTCATCCTCTCTTCCGCTGTCCTGAACGTGACACTTATAGGCGCAAAATATTCCTATATAAAATGTTGTACAAATATTATTAAAAGATTAAAATAAATTGTTATAATATTTTGAAACTATATTTTCTTAAATATTCCTGAAATATTATTAAAATATTTACTAATATATTATTAATTTTTCTATATTTGTGCAATTTAAATTTACAACCAAAAAGTTATGGTGTGATTTTACATAGGATCCAGTTCTACAACTGCGTGGACTTAAACTGAATCGGTGTAACAGTTTTATAAATTAAAATAAATGTTGTTATATATAACAATGTTCATACAATGATGTTTATAATGTTATACTTCCTTCTTCTTATTAGATTATATTTAACTTCTCATAATATAATAATTTCCAGAATAACGATTGTTTGGATATATTTTGGGAAATAGAAAATTCAATTTTTAACCACATAAAATATGTCTTTATAATCTTTTAATTATCTCACTATTATAAAATTCTCTATTTAATTACAATCTAATACTATTTGTAAAAATATTATACTATTTGTTATTATTATGTTATTAATTATATTTGAGTAAATAAAATATATCTACGCACGCAATCCACAATAACATTTGCAAAAAAGTAAAATAATACAATAGTAAATTAAAATAATCAGTTTAGGAAATTTTTTCTTTTCGAAATATGTATGTATATATTTCGAATATTATGTTAAACTTGTTAAATGAATTGAAAAACGCAAATATTATTGTGAGTATTATTTTACAGACAACAAATCCCCCTACAGCATTTATAACTATTTGTTATATGTATTATTACCAATAGTCAATCGATTTGTTATAAAATCCTTGAAGTCTTAGATTCTTTTTGTATTCTTTTTGCAATTTACTCCTCACGTTAAGATTGTAAGTGAATTTTTTAACGGATTTATTATTCCGTGGTAGAGTTTTAAACGAATAATACATTTTCTCAATTATCAAGACAAGTAATGACAAGGCTATACTGCATATTACAATTGTTAAAATCGGTGTTACATCGGTTATATCGACCGTAAAGTTACCAATAATTCCTTTCATCGGAATTTTTGAGGGATACTTGTTCTGTAACTTGTTTAGAATGCCATTATCTTGAAATCGCCTCAAACTGAAAAATGAAAAGAAATTAAAAACTTTTTAAAAAAGGTACAAATAAATATGTATATTTAGGACTTACTGGTAATTTAAGAAGCGGGTGTAAGGACTTCCTTTCGTTAGAGTTATCGCATTATTATCGATTCTTCCAGTATGAATGTATACGAGCTCACACTGTATACAAATGCTCATATACTCTTTGAATACCTCCGTCGTATAAAACGCCAAGTCCATCCGCTCACAGATCTACATGAAAATTGATGAATCAATTTCGAAATTAACACCGTTGATGTCATTAAGTAACATTGCTAACTTTCTTAAATCCCTCAACCAATGTAGTCGGTAAATACTCAGTATCCTCCCGAAATTCGTACATTTTCAGTAATAAGGGATCCTTGGTATACTACAAAATTTAAAAAATTATAATTTAAATAAAAATATATTGCATTTTAAATGATTGAGATAAGGCTCAATATGTATTAAACAACTAATATAGGAGATAAGGGCAAGAGAAAATAATTCGTTAAAACCTTTTTTTTTTTTAAATTAATCTAATATAAAACTAATAAGAGAACAGGACTACGAGCCATAAATTCGTTAAAATCTTTAATTTTTTTATTCTAATATATTGCGAAGATTATCACGGCTAAGCCGGGACGAAACGCCAACATTACGTGATAATCTTCGCAATATATTAGAATAAGAAAATTAAAGATTTTAACGAATCTATGGCTCGTAGCCCTGTTCTCTTATTAGTTTTAAATTCATTGAGCCTTATTACAATTTAAATTTTTAATCTAATATATATTGCGAAAAATATCACATAATTATGGCGTTTCGTCCCAACTTCCACTACTGGACTCATTAGTAAGGCATTGTAGTGGAAGCCTACCTTAGACGCTTGTTTAAGTTATTAAATCGAGATTCTATATATACAGATATACGCGTATCAAAGCACTTGCGAGAATTTTTGCGAATATCTATAGACCTCTGACGGGTCGACGTAGTAATATTCTTCGCAATATTTATTTTAAAGTAATATATTGCATTTTTTTTTTAATTATAATATTAAGTCAATTGGATAATTCCATCCATTTAGCAGTGAGTACCTATAGCTGTCGATAACTCTAATGTCTAAATCAAGCTTAATTTTTTAGTTTTACTTTCTAGCCGCTGTAATTTTGTAAATTTTACTAATTGAAATAAATCTTTTAACGTTTATACTTTCTATAACATATATTTACAAAAAATGAAAAAATTTCTAATTTTTATCCATTATAGTAGAGAATACCTCTTTAAATTTTTTACAAAAAGATTACTGAATTAGAAGACTAGTTTACGTTTCAAATTTTTTGCTCCAATTTTTTGCTACAATTTTTTGCTACAAATTTTTGCTACTTGTGAAACTGTTTTTATTCGCAAAAGATTTAACAAAAAAATTCTATAATTAATATATCATTATTAAGCAAAGTAATTTTTAAAGTATAAGTAAGAATGGACTTACATGAGGAATGTCGTATTCGGCGCTGTTTTGTAGAACAATTAATTTGTAAGTTCCGTCTTCAACATATCCCTCCAGGGTGGAAAAAGGCAGTTTAGCCGTATTACGTGCCAAATAACTGATCAGTGAAGCGAAATAGGTGGACAGAATTATTACCGATGAGATATAAATCGAAAAAAAAGCCAGCCTCATTGATGATTCTACGGGAAATTCTGCAATCGCGTAACATGTGTGTATATATATAATATACATATAATGTATATGTATATGTACATTCTATTCTGGCATCAACATACATAAATATTGACATTTATTGACATAAAACGTACCACAAATAATAAAAGAATTATACTAGATAGAAATATTAATTAAAAATATTAAACATTTATACCCAAGAGAGAGCAGAACAAGTCACAATAATATTAAAATAACGTTAAAATTTTGTAAATGATTGAAAAATGACTTTTAATGATCATTTCAGAATTATTATGACTTCATTTTAATGTCATCATGACTTGTTCTGCTTGGAACATTTTTTACCTGGCAAACCTTGCTGGCAATAAATACCCCAAACTTTAATATAATTATCGGACATTATGCTTATCGAGAATCCTTTTGTCTTAATAATAGTCAAGATAATAGAAGAAATTATTATTATCATCATTAATGTACTCCAAACTCCGGGACTAAACACCTACAAGATTTATCGATAGAAGAAAATAATTTATTCTACTAGGCTTTGTTATCACAAATTTTTATTTACTCACACACACAAATTACTTTAATATTTCTTTTCTCAAAGATGTAACTAAATGATTTTTAATAATTTTATTTTTAATTTTATTACAAATTAACTCAAGATGAATATACATATAATAAAATCTTTGTCTAGTTTGTAATTTTATAATTATAATCTGTATAATTAATATATACAGCTAATACATTTTTAATACATCTTAATTAATATGTTATACTATTAATATAAAGATCATTATTACCTTGAAGTACCAGAACCACTGCACGTAGGGCGTGATAGGTTGCTGCAAATAGAGGCGGTATTCCGTGCGTATCAATGGTATCGTAAAATCGATGTCTCTAAGTCTATCGTTTGTTACTGTGAATGCGGCTATGCCGATATCAGCTTCATTATCTACCAACTTGCCGATCGCACCTGTCCAAGCATTCTTCTTCTGGTTCCAGCTACCGAATGAGTCCACTGGATCCAGAAGCTTTATCGTGAAGTTCATCACTTTGCTGAGCTCTATCAGCAGCAAACCAAAAAATCCGCTCATCGTACCGTTCTCCAGTGAGACCAATGGCGATTTCTTCAAGCATTTATCAACAGAATTGTCAAATCAATCTACGTCCATAGGTCTACGAGATTATCATTAAATTCTAATATTGATTCCATGACAAATTGCGAGGCAATTTTTTTCAAGCCAATTATTTTTTACGAAGTTATCGTTCACAACCTTTTCTAAATCGCAAAGTTAAAGCAACGTTTGAGAAAAATAAAAACTTACTTCCACAATTGCTACGCGTACAACATCACCAAACATGTTGCTCCTCCTGGTGTAGATGTTTTCTTGCGTTCTCAGAATCAGACCTGTATCAGGAGACCACGTAGCCAAATCAAACGTTCTAATATAATTATCACGAATGGCATACCACTCGACTAGGGTCGAGCGATTGTAGCACAGGACCAGCATCTGGGTGCTGAAGTCTACATTGAATATATTATTGGCAGGATGCGTGCAGTACTTTTTGAGGGGATTTCCAAAATGCTGAAGAAATACAATCAACCAAATGGGAAAGGAGATGGGTTTTATGCCCTTAGTGGTCTTGGCAAATTCATCCATGGTCTCCTCGGTATCAAGGAAAACGACGATTAAGGGCATCCTCATGTTCTTCTGATATTCATTGTATTTGCTCGTCAGCTCCGAAAAAGTTATGGTCACGGTCATAACTCCCTGCCGTGAAAGTTCGCGCAACAATGTATGCACCAATGTCGTTGTCTTTAAATCTGCGATTTGCACGAAAACGATATTACATTTTACTTATACCAGTATTAGGTATTCTCTAGACCGTAACTGAGATGATATTTAATTTTTAGATTTTATTAGTTTTTTATTTAGAGTTACATTTTATTGAATTAAAATCCACAACAATAAAAATAAAGAAGAAAAAAGTTTCAAAAAATCGGAAATGTTGTAATAATTTATTTGTCGTATTTATTTAACATAGCAACAACATCAAAAATTCCTCTTAAAAAGTTAACAAAAATTAATAATTAGTATCCATAATAAAATTTTTCTCTTATGTAACATTTGTTTGTGCGTAATTATTCATTTTTTAATCAAACGATATTAAATTATTTAATAACATTGTTGATAATCATTACACTAAACAATTATTTATTAATTTATAATTTAACTTTGTTATCCACAGATCTTTCATATTAAATAATAAAAATCCTATAATAGAGAAACACCAGAGCGAATGAGAGTACGGCGTGGTAATTTTGTACGTAAAGTATATCTAATAAATTCAAAAATTTTTTATTATTTTTCTTTATTCCAATTAATCCAAAAATTGAATGTTCAATTTTTTTGTCAATTGGCTAGAAGTGCAATATGACAAACGATAGGAAATTATTTCCAGTACTTACCGTAATTGTTAGATCGCACGAAAAAAACACATGACGTGAGATAATATCTGTGGACGTCAGTAATTAATTGGAAATAATTGTTAATACTTATTTCTTGTGTCAGCGATTTGGCATCCAACACAAAAAAGAGTATCACGATCGATCGTACTATCATATATTTCATTTCGCAAAGTAGAGGTTTAAATTAAGAACTTGGATAAACGATTACTGTGTAAAAAGATAAAGATCTATTTTGTCCAATTATATACTGTTACAACAAACAATGAATTCGAAACAAGAAACTATCCATCGTATGAGTTAAAACAAATATAAGAATGGAGAGGCATAACGTGAAATCGGTATTTTAATTCCGAAATCTTATTAAAGATAATGAATCGCGGAGTTATACTTTATCAAAAAGCGTAACTATTGATGCTTGAGGGTTAAAGAAAGAAATAAGGGTAACTGCGATTCAAGGGTGCAAACGCGTGACTGAAGAGAGGTCATCGTAAACGAGGATTTATCGATATCAAGGATCTAGGAGTGGGTGCAAAAGAGTGTCACCGGGTGATGTGCGGTAGCATTATTACAAATTATATCGAGATACGCGACGATACGACTTTTATCGGCAAATCATCGACCAAACTGATAAATTATTCATCGACGTTAAGCTCGCCGCAACCAGCATTATTTATCTGTGCATCATTCACGATGTTGCTATTTCAGGTATGTCGTTTAAGTGTCATCTTAGTTTCCAGCTCGATACATAAAGATCAGTGTAAATTTAAACGTGCATATCTCACAAAAGGATTATAGCCTTGAGCAGAGAAAGATATCTTCTTGATATCAATAATTTAATGTATTCCAGCAAATTTTTTAAAATAATTTTCAATAAAAATTGAATAATTTTTGATGAGCATGTAAAGAAATATTTAAAATAAAATATAGCTTCAGAAAGTTCTATACTTTCTTAATTCTTTTCTCGCTAGAAATGAGTTTTCCTTAATTCTTATTTTATTTTAGTGTTATTACATCATAAATTTTACTTGTAACATAATTTAAATAATGATACATATGTTATACACCATCTATATTATAATCATATCATCAAACTTAAATACAAAATTGTTAATAATACTAATATTTAAATATATTACAATAAATTCGTTATTTTAAAAAACTAACATATACAATCAGAGTAAAAAAAGTTTTAGTAGATTAAAATTGTGACATTTACAAACACACACATATACACACGAAAATTTCTATTTAGAGAGAAAAAAAGAGGATGAAGAAATCCTCTCGCTAAAAATTCGTCTCTTAATATTTAGTAAATTAAATTATAAATTTTATATCTTATAAAATTATCTTTCTTAAAATAGCTTGCTAGAAGGATAAAAGTTTTTCGATTGCCTTCTATTTGATTGATAATGAATTTTCTCTATAATCAGTATCATGATGCTTATAATAAAGCCTCCACAAAGAATCGCCAAAATTGGGATGATGTTAAACAAATGAACTGGCTTGATCTTATCTTCGCCCAATTGCGATGAATATGTCTGCCTCAGACGCATTATCATACCGTTGTCTAAAAATTTCTGCAAACTAGTACACGCGATATTTTTACGATCGAAGGAAAGATTGAATGTGCAAAAAGGACACTTTTTACGATAGATACCCACTAATAATTTATCACGCCTGTGTATGGATTATCCTTGGAGAGAACCATTGCTAAATTGTTTATCCTCTCGGAAGTAATGCTCGATAACTTACAAGGTATCTTCTTTTCTACGCTCTTCTTTTGAACACTCATCACCATAAAAGCAACGTTTCTTTCATTACATACCTAAACAAGTACATTAAATAAAAAATTTTTCATATGTTGAAATAATCATAATATTAATTAGAAAATGAAAGTTATATTATGGAAATGAAAGATAACAATATGTTAAAATTGATTCGTATTCGTCTCGATGTCTCACGTAAAAATACAATTGTTAATCATACTTGCATGAAGCCTTCTATTAGAGTTTTTGGCAGCTCAGATTCGTCCTTCATTAATTTCATCAGTTTTACATAGAAAGGCTGTGCCTCATACTGTGCCTGAAACTGTCGTAAAAATGTCTTGTAACGCATTATAATTTATTACTTCATATACATATTATATATTAACATTAATAAAACCACAATAGAGAGAAAGAGAGAGAAGAGAATATTAAATATAATCATAATTTCATATTTAAAAGTGAAAGTCAGACTCTTTAATCGCTGAGTAAACTTACCGTGACTATATCGTAATCGGCAGTATCGCGTAACATGATTAATTTATAGGTACCATCATCAGCGAATTCGTCTAGCGTTTGAAAAGGTAAAATGTAAGTACATGCCGTCATAAAGCAAATTAATGCTGCTGAATAGTGAGCCATTATCAGCACAGCCGTCAAAATTATCGTGAAATACGCGATACGCAGTGATGAGCTTTTCGGAAAATCTGGAGGAAAAAGTTAAATTGCAGCTTTAATTAACTTTTAAAAAAAAAGAAAATAGAGTTCAATATTAAACTAAACTCTTAACTCAATTAAAATTTAATTTATTTCATCCTCTTTAAAAAAAATGAAGCAGTCGTGACATATTTATGAATATTTTATGACCAAAAAAATGTTTAAGTTAATTACTTAAAAAGTTATTGTATAAAATTTATGTTAGTACCTGTTAGTGCCTGCTGGCAAAAGATACCCCAAATGCAGATGAAATTCTCAGAGATCAGATCCGCGGCGCTTCGTGATTGATCGCGGTACGTTTTCATGAAGAATAAGAGTATCGGTGCGGCTGCTATTAGCATGATAATTGTAACCCACGTACGCGAACTGAAAGTCTATTACGGTTGTACGAGTATAAAAAATTATTTCAAGTTTAAAATCAAATCAAGCTCGATTTAAAAGAAAGCTGTTTTGATACATTGACAACTGTTAAAATTATATTAAAAAAATGTTGTGTTATACTTCTCGTTTCATACTAATTTATATTTAAGTTAATGTTGGAAATTATAGAGTAATATTTATGTAATATAGTAAGATATATATATTGCGGTAAATATGGAGATGGGGGAGCCAACCCTGATAACTTTGACATATGTTGTCAAGATCATGACATTTGGTTGCAGCAGCAAATTTTTAGTCGTAGCAGCCATTGCGGATAGCTAACGCGACCAAAAATTGGCTACTGCAACCAAAAATTGGATGCTGCAGCCAATTAAAAATGCTATATCATATTTCACCACCTAAATTACTGCAGCAGTTAATCTTTTCTTTCAGTGTAAACAGTAGGTCGGGTGTAGAGTAGTCCTTAATATTATACATATGTATAAAACTAAAAAGTAAGATGTTATTTCTTAAACTTTTCTTCTTCAGAATTTTTTAACGAATAACGAGTAACAGCTAAAACCTGTTGAAAATCACCCAGGGTCATGATTTTGACAACATATCAAGATCATCAGAGCTGCAGTATTTTCCTATCAAAATTTTTTATCTATAATAATTTCTTTTTATTGCTCGTTTATCATGCTTATATTAGGCATTGTTCATATTCAGTAATAAAAAAGTTAACAATAGAGATGATTTAGATAACTAATATGCCAAAACGACTCTTACTTATTATTTTCGAGAAGTGACAATAACAAGATAAAATTAAACTTATAATTTACATGTTAATCAATTATATTACCTGAAAGTAGCCGATCCATTTGACGCCACATAATTCCTGTTCCTTGATGTACAGATTGATTCTAGATATGATCAAGGTATGCGTGAAATCGACAAAGCAAATTCGAAAACTCGTCATCGACATGTCGGCGATTGCGAAATCTGCGCGATCATATACGATCTCTCCCATCACTCCAGACCAAATGAGAGTTTGTCGATTCCGCATACCGTGTTCCATTTTTTGGGAGACAATCTTCACGGTGAAATTAAGAGAATTCATAAGCTCTTCCAACACTTTTGCGTATATAACAGCCATCTGATTCTCATTAATTGCCGCAACTAAATTCTGCATTTGTTTAACATTGATCAATTGAACAGAAAACGTTTCACAATTATTTAACATAAGAATTATAAAATTATACAGTACATAAATTTTAAAATTAATTAATGACATTAATGATAGAAATATTTGACATTTTCATTAAATATCTTTATCAATCAAATTTTTAATTATTAAGAAGTTGATAAAAATTTTGTAAACAAATATATATATATATATTCTTAAAAAGTCGGTAAAATGAAAACAATGTCTTTTAATATTTAATTTGAACAGAGATATTTAACTCAAACGCCAAATTTGCATCAATATGTTATTAATTAATTATAAAAACGTATATATTACTATTCGTATAAATTATTTTATCTTTGGTAGCAAAGTATATTGACAATAACTTTACTAAATGTTGGTAATATTAAGAGAATATTAGCTAATACTTATTAGACTGCATTCGCTTTGAATATTTATGCACTTAATATTTATGCTTTAATCTATATCCCTTCATATGTAATAAACAATAAAAATAAACTAAAGCTTACAATACGTGAACACCTAAGGTTTTGATGACACCAATTAAAATTGATAAAATTCAAATTCGCTGCATCTTGACATAACGATGATGTTATGATCTAATCGTATATAATAATATACAATAAATCTCAAATCTGTTGTGTGTGTGCTTAAAAAATCAAACGCTTAAGTGTAACATCACATCTCTTTTTTTTTATTGCATATTTTTGTCTTCTTCACAGAATATTTAAATAAACATAGCGAATTCTTATTATGTTGGCCAAGCTGTGCTACTAAGGATTATATATGTAGAAAAAAGCACATTAAATCTTATTGAGCACCTGTGATGTGACCGCCCGTAGAACAATTCCTTCCATATCCTTCCTTCGTTCATAGAGAGACAAATTCGTCAAAGGAATGAATCCTTCATTCTCTTTCCATTCCGCTAGGTCAAAGGTTTTGACGATATCACCCTTAACGGAATACCATTCCCGTAATATTATCTCGTTGTTACACAATACCAGCATTTGCGTGTCGAACGCCAGATTAAAGGGATTACCGATCGGCTCATGGCAATAGTCATGGATGTTGTTGTCGGGGGTATAAAGAAACAGAATGAGCCACACCGGAAAGGACATGGAGTAGGTTTTAACGGCATCCACAAAATCCATATATGCCTCGAAATCGGGTAAAATGACGATGGTAATAGGCTGGATTATTTCCTGATAATATCTAAGTGTTCTCCACAATTTTTTAAAGTGCACGTCCACAGTCATTATGTAGCGTCGGCTTAGCAAGCGGGAGCTCGTATGTATCAGATGCGTGATTCGTAAATCTACAGCAAGAATCTTGCAAAATTAGCTCAATAACTCAAATGTTTAAAATTCTGACAACTTTGTTGAATTCTTAAAAAAAGGAAAACAAAATTTTAGTCGTTTAAACGAGACCAAAGTGCATTGGCGATTCATCTTCCTCTACTATTTTTAGCTTCGCAATTTTATAAATTTATGAGATAGAAAAAGAAAAGATAATTAGAAAATACTTCAAAGTGGAATCGTATAAAAATAACTGCTATTAATCGCGATGATCGTCGTTGCAACGTTTATTGACTAAATATTTGCTTAGTTAAAGTAACACGTTGACTGTAACGCCACTGTCAGGATGATTGACGCTATCAAAATTTTCTGAAATGCTCTTGTAAAAAAATAAACTCTAATATAAAATTTTTAATAATATAAATAGATAGATAACAATAAAAAAATAATAAATACGCTATTTAACACAGGATACTCAATCTTGTTTAATCATGTCCGATGTCAGAAATTTATTATACAGAGATATTTTGTTGCATAATAATTTTGAATATACAAAATTCGCTATGAAGGCAACGTATTCATATTAACATATTCATACGTAAAAAGAAATTATATTGTATTAATAGAATTAAATCTAATTATGAATAATCTTGTTAATTCAGTTATAATATTAATGAAATAAATAGTTGTTTTATTAATATAAAAACATGGCATGACACACACACACGCGCGTACATATATTGAATTAATAAGATCATCTCTTCCTATAATTTATTTCTATTTAAATTATAAATATTGTAATATTGTTAATGCTTATTTTTCTGTGTACAAGAGATATCTTAATAATAATAATATAGTGTTTAAAAAATATTTTGAACTGACCCCCATAATCCCCATATATGTCTCCAGGATGGACGAAAATGACGGATGCCGCAGAATAAAATTTTCGGATATCCAATATCAAATCAACAAAGGTATCAGCGTTGAAGCGATTCCCTATCGCAGTTCCGAGAAGAACAACAAACAACGTCGAATACAGCGATAATCTCATTTCGTTGTTGTTGGAAGTTCGGTTTAGGGTTTACAACGCGATAGATCGGAGAGACCAACTAAACGGCTAAAATTTCCGCCAAGCAGAACAAACGCCTCCCTGTCGAGTAACACGGAGTAAATGCAGGGACGTAGATGTATAATAAATGCTTCAGAACGCGTCACAAAAAGAACTTTTGTTGAAGTATCAAAAAATGTTTAACTAGATACAGACATAAAAATAATTTTGTTAAACTATTATAAAATAATGATGTGGAAAGCACTTAAACTTGTTGTTAGAATGTCATAATTTTTTGCGACATTGTTGATGCTTGAGTTCTTAAATAATTATTTTGATGTCCAACAAAATTATTTTTCAGAACTTTATTTACCTTTTTAAATGCTTCAACAAATTCATTCTTTCCGTGAATAATTTCGCGATGTGGAACTATTTGCGACCGATCAATCGAGTATAGTTTTTTTTCAATCACCTTCCTTACGTCATCGCTATATTAAGAATCAACGATACTCTCTTGAGTATATTTATACTAAATAATTAATGCAATAAGAGATATCACACAGTTAATTAAGCATGTCGTATTGCTTCCTCGAACATTAATGTCGCAGTAAATAGAAAGTTTCATTAAGTGTATTAAAAGTAAATCAAACAATTAAGGAACATACTCAAAGATATTTAGATAAGTGCGATTAATTTTTAGATTAGATCTGCACTGGCAGTGAGTCACATGACGATATTGAAGTGAATGTAAACACAATGCAAGATTTTTATTACGTAAAAAGTCGTTGACTTTTACGTCCTTCACCAATCGACGACAAATATTCAAAATATTGACGTTCGTATCCGACCCTGGACATGTCCATACAGAAAGTGCATATTTAAATTATATAGTACGGCATCAGGTGTATATTCCGTGAGAGTATAAACTGACCAATATCAGCACCATTAGAAAATTACGATTGAAAACGATTGGCAGATCGCATCTTAAACATGCGTTGTCAGAATGAATATTATCAAATATGGTTGATAGACAATATAATTTATTTTCCTTTATTTTTACTGAGAATAGCAACATCATTTTCTCCAACTAGATTAAATCAGATATTTTTTATATAATATAATTATATTATATATGTATATATTACTATAAATTATGCATATAGAATATTCGCAAAGATTGGGAAAAACAAACTTAAACGGTGTGTTGATATAAATTCAAGTAGGTAAAAGAAGATTAAATTAATTTTTTTTCACCTTTTGGCTTCATTAACATACTGTATAAGTTTAATTTCGACCTCTGCGGATACTTTATAATTTTATATAATATTCTGTAACCTATTTCGAAAAAATAATTTTGCAATTTTCAGGAAAATAGAGAAATGTATTTAAAATATATTAAATATTAGATATCATACATTTTATGTATTATAGACTATAATATAATATTTTTTACATAATTATGGTAACACGATATATGTATTATATAATAATATCTAATTCAATAGTCTCAAGTCCAGATTCTGAAAAATAAATAGAAAACAAATTAAATAGTTAAACAATTTACAGCAGCAGCTTTATTATTGCGGATGGCAAACATTTATTATCTTTAAGTAATAATTATTAATTGTTAAAAAATGTTAAAAAAAGATAAAGACGTCAGGCTGATAATGTGTTTATATACATTTATCATAACTGTTTGTAAAATTGCTTTCTGGACAGTGTGTACTTCAATTACTCTTGAAGTTTATGTATATAATGACATATGATTCATCGATCGCGACTAGAGAGAGCTGGCCATTATCAAATTCGTCTAGTAATCATCATGGTACCAGTATATGACTGAGCAATAACTGTGCGAACGACCGGTAATATGTTCTACAGCATAATTTGCTAATTTAATTATGAACAATATTAATGCATATCAGAGAATTATTGACTGTTGACACCGTCATTTGGTTAGAGAGGATCAATGACGTTATTTTTAATAGACGTTTTCTAATATTTCTTGTCTTAAAGTCACGAAGTTATCTTTTCAATTAAATAATTCCAATTAATAAATACATATTGGCCACGAAAGTATAGGTATATATTATCTCCAAATTAATTGCGATAATTAATTAATTACTTAATTGTAATTAATTTTTTTCTAAATTGTCTATATATTGTCAATAAACTCTCGATGTTGTATTATATTTTTATTTAAAGATGTTTTCGCAAAACACTTGAAAAATGCAATTATTTTAAATGTTTATCATTGATGATGCAACTTCCATGTATGGCACCAACGGAGTTCTCAATTACGTTTATTTCTAATTATGTGATTATTTTAGCCTTATCGTCAATACATACTCTGTTCGTAATATCACAAATGTAGCGAAATAAGTTACATAAACGGCCGTCCATGTGTTGTACGCATAGACAGATCTAGAAAATGAGTCGCGCGCATATACTTAGACTTAGTACGTGTGTACGCAAAATCGTGGCGAATGAATGTACACTTTTTCCCGTTACTTTCCAGACGCTTCTGGACTATTATATCTGTTGCAATACTTCTGGACCTTTCCATGCTTCTTGCGAAGTTGATACTCCAGTCCATTAAATAGAAAATGTATAAAATGTATATTATTTAATATATAATGAAAAAAATATAATAAAAATAAACTGATATTATAAAAGATAGTAATTAAAAAAATGAATAATAAATATAAATATAAAACAAAATCAGTTGGGAATATAAAATATTATATTATATATATGTATCTAGAGGGAATACAAAATCATAATAAAATCAAGACATTTTAGTAAAAATATGTTCACAAATTATTAAATAATAAATATAGAATAAATGAAATATGAATTGTATAACGTAAACTAGAATATAAATTAAAATACATTTTTAAGTCATTTTAAAACATGTAAAATACTTAAAAATTATATTATATTAATCAAATTATTATATATATACGTCTTCGATTATAATCATTTTTTATGCAAAATCAGGGATTGTCGAGAATAAAAAATGCGTAATTAATCCTCAAAGTTGAACGATTCAATTATTTATTTATGCATTTTTAAATCACGGAGGACATGTCCTTACAATCTGCCTTAAATAATAATTCAGTAAAGTATTTTATTTTAATATCACAACTAGTTTATATAATTTAAAAAACACGTCAAAATTGTTATACTCTATGATGCAATTCTGTAGCGCAACGAAATGACGCTCTCACCTCCATCATGAATCATCGTATACAACACGATCACGTGGTTATCATCTGTCAAAATAGGCAAACTCACTTAAATGGCGGCGCGCTGACCGATTTCCGCTGTTCAAATTTGTCTAACGAAAAGACTTTTTCCCGTCCCAAAGTCATCACGTTTCTAAGCGAAATCCTTTTCCTAAGACATATTCGAATCTTGTTACAAAATCAATGAAAAAGAAACAAAAGAAATAGTACAGAATGACGATGGAAGAATCGAGAGAATCCACATCATTCCGAAGAGTCGTCGGAAGACGCTTGCGACATCTGGATGCGTGTAGCGTGACGTATGTACGAGAATTATCGATCGCATATAAAAGTAATCGGTCGCGGCGTCTCCTCCACAAACGACGTACAACTTGCGCCGAAGTCATATAGGTGAAACAGAAGGAAGAAAAGCGATTACATATCGACATTTTGGACGACTCTTACCTAAACGTTTCTCTATTTTAACAATTTAACGTCCGTGAAATGGACACGACGGCGAACAAGCTGAGTTACAAGGCGTACTTGATAAGCGAGGATCCATGGACCTGCACGGAAGTGCGCAGATTCGGCATTGACACCGATATCGTGACAAATTTCGTGTATCTGCGCGAGAAGCTGCAGACCATCTTCCCGGATCTGCGGGGTAAGAGATTCAGTATCACCTGGAAAGGTAAGTTCTTTATGATTTTTATTTTTTTTCTTCTCATCTTGTCGAGGAATTCAACAGCGAGGCTCGCTGACGTCAGTATAATTGACGTTATTTATCAATGGTCTTGTACTGGGCGCTTTCCGTTTAGTGACAAGTCGATACATTTTATTTTTTTTTTTGACATTCAGAGAATAACAAAGAAGAACATAATTTGGCTGCATTCAGCAGAAAAAGCAGATTTGCAACTGTTGTAAAATTCTTGAATATGATTGGTTGATACATTTAGATCCAATGAGAAACTAAGGGCAAGGCCAATCGTATTAATGAATTTTATCAATCGTTGCAAAGCTGCTTTTTCTGCTGAACGCAACCAATTGTCGACTTGTGTTACCAAATAAAATATATCCTATATGAATGTAGTACAAAAGCATCTGATATACCAATTACTATTCAACTTGTCTTTTATATTAACAGATGATGAAAATGAAACTGTTACCATATCTACCGATGAGGAATTAGAGATTGCACTGAAAGAGATGTCTAAAAATATGATCTGTAAATTGTATGTCATGCTACAATCAGAGCGAGAGGCAATAGACGTGTCAAAGATAGAAAAAATATCACATCCTGGTGTAATATGTGATGTGTGTGATAAGGATATACATGGTTTTCGTTTCAAATGCATGCAATGTCCAGATTATGACTTATGTACCGACTGCATGACACTTGGCAATCATGCAGATCATTACATGGTTCGTATGACTCAGCCAATCGAATGGTCAAACTATCACGGACGTCGTCTTGCTCATCATGTACGTAAGTTTGTGAAGAAGGCGTCGCATCATTGCAAAGAAGATGAGCGTAAGTGCCCCAAAAACAAGACCAAACGAGGTAGCTGTCCAGTGTTCAACACAGATGGTAAATTTGATCTTATTGATCAATCTGTTATAAATTCATTGGAGAATTTTATAGTAGACATTTGTGCTGGTCCATCAGACGAAAATCACGAGCGGAAGCGGAATAAGGAACAGCACAGGGAACCATCTGCTGAGGCTGCAACTGAGGCAACAGAAGATTCGCAACAGGAAGCAACAAGGCACTCTTTCTCGCAGCTACTGAAAATCGTCGAGGACAACATCTCCAACATTTCACAATTTCTAGATCCACTCGGCATCAACGTCACTGTAATGGCTGATAATGATTCCTCTAATAAAAAGCCTGCAGACACCACTCAGAAAACTAATGCACAAAAGCCCGAGACCCGTGCATCAACATCCTCAGAGGATTCCGCCAAGAAGTTCCCTGGTGAAGGAAAGAAACTACGTGACGATCCAGTAAGTACCGCAGCTGCTCCTTTGGATAACACACAAAAGGATTCAGCAACAGCTGCAGTGCTAACACCTACAGTTGCATCAGCAGCAGCAAACTCTGCTGAACAAGCAGCTGAAGCCGAGGAATGGACGATGATACAACGTGATAGTCCCAGTATTAGCCGCACTTCCTCTACTTCTTCGAATGGAAATGTGCCTAAGCAGGTTTGCTCCGCATATATGTTGAATAAATTATAGAGAACATACAGAATTGCTAAAATATAATCAAAAATTATAAAAATATTTAAATATAATATGTATGTATAATCATAAATGTTCTAAATATAATTACACAATATATATTAGAGAATTACAATAGAATATAATAAATGTGATAATTTAACATATATGTGATATAAAAAATAGTTCAAAATTTAAAAAACTGATAGGAAAAAAATTTATAAATCACTTGCTTTACTAACACTAAAAATCAGTCCTAAAATAATAGTATTGATTTTTCAATTTATTCAACTTAATAGATACAATTATTGTGTCTAGTATTAATGGCTACTTTATAAGTTCTGAATCCTCTTTATTGTGCAAATGTATGTATCACGTGTTCAGAATACCTATATCTTACAGACTACACCATCCGCGCCGACAGCACCTATGGCAGAGCCAGAAAAATCGTCAAATCAGAGAATCTACCCATCCTTACCTGAAGAAGTAAAACACGAGTTGTTTCATCCAAACCCCAAGATTCAACGCGCCGTAGAAGCGATGATAGCAATGGGATTCACCAACGAGGGTTCATGGCTTACTCATTTGTTAGTTGCACAAAATGGTGACATCGACAAGGCGTTGGATGTAATACATCCGGTACGCCGCCATTAGGAAGGATGGGGCCAAAATTTTAGTTAACGATAGTTTACGTATAATTAATGTTAAAAATAACAGTTGACATAAAGTCTGTTCTTTTTAGCTAAAATTCTTGCACAGTCATATTTTTTCCCTTTCTTTCCTGGATGTCAATCATGTAACTTTTTATCTAGAGTAGAAATGTGAAAAGTAAAAATTTTTATGAATGTATGTATAAACATATACATACATACATGTAAAAAATTTTCACTTTCATGTTTCCACCCTAGAGAAAAAGTTACATGATCGATACACTGGAGAGAAAAAGAGAAAAAATAAACCGTGCAACAAATTCAGCTAAAAGGAACAGGGCTATAGTCTGCTTTCCATAGTTGGTACGATAGTTAGTAATTATTATTCATTATGTAACGTCTTTTTTTATGTTCGATTTATCCTCTGCATACACTATAATTTAAAAAATTTAAGTAATGTAACGTTAAAAATTTAAGTAATATAACGTTAAAAATTTATTTTGAACAGATTATATCAATAATATTTCTCTTTGCATCTATACATCTATACTAATTATCCGGAAAAAAAATGAAAAATCCAGGTTTAATTCCTGGTCCAGAGACGATTGCGCTTGAAACTCTCTCATCTCAAACGTTATCTGTATTTCTACAGCCCGGTTGCATCAACATTATTTCATTTTAAACGAGACTTAAAACTCTATCTCGTATTAAAGCCAAAAGAGAAACAGAGACAGTTTAAGTTTCGCTCAAAATCGAAATCACATTGGTGCAATCAGGCCTAAATGTATGTTGTTCCTACGCTATTGTTTAAAAAAAATGTACTACAATAGCCGTTTATGCAATATATATGTCATACCTATATCCTTAGTGTTATTAATAATGTATCTTTAACATAAGAAACTAAAATATCTTTGGTGAATGGAATATTATGTATTGTTATGTTTTATTTTAATAAAGTAACCATGATATCGAAGGTAAAGATTTTTTTTAATTTTAAATGCTGTCCATTAATAAAAATAAAATATCCATTTTTTTTTTAAGTTAAAAATAACATTTATAAAAACCGAAATGCGCTAAAAGCTTTAGAAATTTTATTATAAATATCTCAATGTTCAATTACTTTTACAAGAATTTACAATGGTCCATTAAGACTAGCGGATTTTTATTGGTAATTAATTCTAATTCTCTTTGACCGCTGGGTGTTATGTTCCTAATCCACTTGCGATCCTTATAATATTCTATCATACTGTCAAATTCTGTGGCGTTGTAGTCTTCGACTAGAATAGGAACAAAAGGATCCAGATGTTCGAAGCCCTCTTTGCCAAGCAAATATCTAGGAAGATAGGATTCTCGTCGTTCCTAAGGATAAAAGACTTTCTTATATTATCATACATCCATTTGTTAATTTGAATTTAAATATGAAATAGTAATGCTTCCATTTCCATAAATTCAACTATCTATTAAATTTTATAAAGAAATGCCTAATTACGTAATTATAAATTATTATACATACCTTATTTGCCTTTTCATCTACTGATAGTACAATTGCACCGTTACACCAATCATCTTTTGTTATATCCCAAAATGGTATCGCCAGCGATACTTTTTTGGGTGGAATTATCATCTTGTTATCATCAAAGATGCGCGTGTGATTCGATGTAAACGAATTGAATCCGTCTATCATCACCATTGTCTTGCATTTTCCTGCAGTACTGGCGAGCTTTATTTCTCTTATCAATGCATCCACCACGCCACAAGCGTACTTCATGCGATTTATGCCAAAGTCGATAAGTTCTAAGATGGGAGTACTTTGGGAAGTAATTTCACGTTGATTCCATGAATAATCCTTGGTTACTTTGAGCTACAAAACAAGCATATATTAGATATAGCCAGTGAAATGATATCTCGAGAGATACATACATCTAATTGTGAAAGTAACTTCAAGTTTTGAATTTTAAATTGTTTCAGCCACATTCCAGCGTCGATCGGTAGATCCATGCATCCTGGAGAAAGTACTGACGTTGCAACTTCCTTCATATCCTTGAACCATCGCGCACCTGAGAAACAAATGACACTTAGTACAATTCAACGAAATAAAACGTAATAAAGCATTTACATAAAAAATAACATACCCCAATAAATATGTACAAGTAAATAATTCTGCAGAGAAGCATAATGCAATATATGACTCAATATAATACTTTTTCCTACTCCAAATTTCCCATCTATTTAAAATGTAAGGATTTCCTTATATTAATTATTGTATAATGTGTTAATGCTTGTTACAAACATAAAATATATCTATAAAAACAGTATACTGGTGAAAATATAGAAAAGCGAACAAAATATAGAAAAAAACAAAGTGATTCTATAATCTTGCAATATAAAAAACAAATAATTAATATTTCCAAAAGGATACATAATACATATTTATTGACAGGTCTTGTATAGTCGGTTTGGCTCAGATAAGACATAACTTCAATCGCAGGTTGCCTAATCAATATCGCACACTCTTGAAAAGTGATGACTTGCTTCATAAATAACCGAGGCAAGCCACCATATTGAAAGAGTTGTTGCTGAATATCTTTTGACACTGTATAAAGTCTAGCAATGTGGTCTGTATTGTGATTAACTGGATTGTTCTCCAATGTGCGAAATAAGCATGCTTGAGCCGCTTGCTCATCCTTCACCTTAACAGCTGTACCGAATTTTCTGCCAAATGTTTTATATATTCCCCTTACGAGCGAATCTGTAATCAGAACATTTATCTTTGTGTCTCTTTAAAATGCCTTCAACCAAACATAAGTTAAATTAATTAACAGAATTCTAAATCAACAGAATTCTTTAGTCAAATTTCTAATTATACAATTCATTCAATTCATTGTTTCTAATTTAATCTTTTTTCTCATGTATCACACAGCAACAAATTAATAATTCCGTAATCACAACGATAAAGTATTATAGATATTAATTACTTAACCAGTTAATAGATTAAGTCAATATGAGTTTAACAACGTTATTTAAATGACAAATGTCATCTTGTGGATCAATTTTTTTCGCTGTCATTAGTTGCACAGAATCATAATCACATAAACAAAATTTACAAGAGGATAAACAACTAGGCGACCGAGATTACAAGTGCATATGTAGAATATTCTCAATTGAACTAATATTAATAAGTTAAAGGTCAATGTATAAAATCTCACATGAGCGTAAAGACATTGCGTTGCTATCTTCTCTTTCAGAATAAAGCACGTTTCACTGTAATCACTCTAAATCTTCGAAAAAGATGAATGTGTCCGACGAGGTTATATACGCACATTTAACATAACCTCAAGTGAGCTCATTCTCGAGGAGTCGAGCTGACTCGAGCACTCGAGACATCTCGAGACGAATCTCATACGGTTCTGCGCAGATTTCAATTTCCAAATGCAAAATATTTGCTTTTTTTAGTAAGCATATAAAAAAATTATTGTAAAATTACATATATATTAATTATATATATAATTAATGATAAAATTACATGTATATAATTTAATATTATTAAAAATTATTATATATACATAATTATATATATATATATTATCAGGGAATGGAAAGTTATTTTTTAAAAGTAACTAGTTACAGTTACTCGTTACCGAGTAAAAAATGTAAC